>NC_141879.1:633075041-633225208 GCF_056163025.1 Triticum urartu
CATGGGCGGAACCCGCAAGTTGATCACCAAAACATACATCAAGTGGATCAATAGAATACCCCATTGTCACCACGGGTATCCCACACAAGACATACATCAAGTGTTCTCAAATCCTTAAAGACTCAATCCAATAAGATAACTTCAAAGGGAAAACTCAATCCATTACAAGAGAGTAGAGGGGGAGAAACATCATAAGATCCAACTATAATAGCAAAGCTCGCGATACATCAAGATCGTACCACCTCAAGAACACGAGAGAGAGAGATCAAACACATAGCTACTGGTACATACCCTCAGCCCCGAGGGAAAACTACTCCCTCCTCATCATGGAGAGCGCTGGGATGATGAAGATGGCCACCGGTGAGGGGTTCCCCCTCTGGCAGGGTGCCGGAACGGGTCTAGATTGGTTTTCGGTGGCTACAGAGGCTTCTGGCGGCGGAACTCCCGATCTATTCAGCTCCTCGAAGTTTTTAGGGTATATGGGTATATATAGGAGGAAGAAGCACGTCGGTGGATCTCCGGGCTGCCCACGAGGTAGGGGGCGCGCCCCCCACCCTCGTGGGCAGCCCGGGACTCTCCTGGTCCATCTCCGATACTCAGTGGGCTTCTTCTGGTCCAAAAATAAGTTCCGTGAAGTTTCAGGTCAATTGGACTCCGTTTGATTTTCCTTTTCTGTGATACTCTAAAACAAGGAAAAAACAGAAACTGGCACTAGGCCCTGGGTTAATAGGTTAGTCCCAAAAACAATATAAAAGTGCATAATAAAGCCCATAAACATCCAAAACAGATAATATAATAGCATGGAACAATCAAAAATTATAGATACGTTGGAGGCATATCAGCATCCCCAAGCTTAATTCCTGCTCGTCCTCGAGTAGGTAAATGATAAAAACAGAATTTTTAATGTGGAATGCTACCTAACATATTTCTCTAAGTAATTCTCTTCATTTTGGCATGAATGTTCAGATCCATAAGATTCAAGACAAAAGTTTAATATTGACATAAAAATAATAATACTTCAAGCATACTAACTAAGCAATCATGTCTTCTCAAAATAACATGGCCAAAGAAAGTTCATCCCTACAAAATCATATAGTTTGGTCATGCTCCATTTTCGTCACACAAGAATGCTCTCATCATGCACAACCCCGATGACAAGCCAATCAATTGTTTCATACTTTAGTAATCTCAAACTTTTTTCAACTTTCACGCAATACATGAGCGTGAGCCATGGATATAGCACTATGGGTGGAATAGAATATAATGAGGGGGTTATGTGGAGAAGACAAAAAGGAGAAAGTCTCACATCGACGCGGCTAATCAATGGGCTAGGGAGATGCCCATCAATTGATGTCAATGCAAGGAGTAGGGATTGCCATGCAACGGATGCACTAGAGCTATAAATGTATGAAAGCTCAACAAAAGACACTAAGTGGGTGTGCATCCAACTTGCTTGCTCATGAAGACCTAGGGCACTTGAGGAGACCCATTGTTGGAATATACAAGCCAAGTTCTATAATGAAAATTTCCCACTATATATACCAATATAAAAGGACTCAAATGGGCAGATCCAGACCATCTTGACCGTCAAATCATGTTATCTAGCGGTTCAAATCACTCCAATGTTGAGCACCAAACACGTTTAACGCTTTAATTGCCCACCACTGCCATTGGTTATAAATACATTTTGAGTCAATGCTATCCTTTGAAATCTGCCATGTAATTAATATCCTACCATTCCCGTGAAAAAGTAATTGATATCTTACCAAATACCAACATGCAACAGATATATCTTACCTAATATAATGTGGAACTAATATCCTACCTAATATAAACGTGCATTGCACGTACATTATTACTAGTATATGAAAGTGACAAAACAAGAGACTCTCTATCATGAAGATCATGGTGCTACTTTGAAGCACAAGTGTGGAAAAAGGATAGTAGCATTGTCCCTTTTATTTTTTTTATTTGGCCTTTTTTTATTTTTTGGCCTTTTTTTGGGACAATGCTCTATTAATGATGATCATCACACTTCTATTTATTTACAACTCAAAGATTACAACTCGATACTAGAACAAAGTATGACTCTATATGAATGCCTCCGGCGGTGTACCGGAATGGGCAATGAATCAAGAGTGACATGTATGATAAATTATGCATGGTGGCCTTGCCACAAATACGATGTGAACTACATGATCATGCAAGGCAATATGACAATGATGATGTGTGTCATGTTGAACGGAACGGTGGAAAGTTGCATGGCAATATATCTCGGAATGGCTATGGAAATGCCATAATAGGTAGGTATGGTGGCTGTTTTGAGGAAGATATAAGGAGGTTTATGTGTGACAGAGCGTATCATATCACGGGGTTTGGATGCACCGGCGAATTTTGCACCAACTCTCATGGTGAGAAAGGGCAATGCACGGTACCGAAGAGGCTAGCAATGATGGAAAGGTGAAAGTGCGTATAATCCATGGACTCAACATTAGTCATAAAGAACTCATATACTTATTGCAAAAATCTACAAGTCATCAAAAACCAAGCACTACACGCATGCTCCTAGGGGGATAGATTGGTAGGAAAAGACCATCGCTCGTCCTCGACCGCCACTCATAAGGAAGACAATCAAAGAACACCTCATGTTTCAAATTTGTTACATAATGTTTACCATACATGCATGCTACGGGACTTGCAAACTTCAACACAAGTATTTCTCAATTTCACAACTACTCAACTAGCACAACTTTAATATCACCACCTCCATATCTCAATACAATCATCAATCATCAAACTTCTCTTAGTATTCAACACACTCATAAGAAAGTTTTTACTAGTCTCGAATACTTAGCACATTAGGATTAATTTCCCAATTTAAGCAAATTACCATGCTGTTTAAGACTCTAAAAATAATATAAGTGAAGCATGAGAGAATAATAGTTTCTATAAAACAAATCCACCGCCGTGCTCTAAAAAGATATAAGTGAAGCACTAGAGCAAATGACAAGCTACTCCAAAAGAGATAAGTGAAGATCAATGAGTAGTTGAATTATTATGCAACTATGTGAAGACTCTCTAACATTTAAGAATTTCAGATCTTGGTATTTTATTCAAACAAAAAGCAAAACAAAATAAAATAAAATGACGCTCCAAGCAAAACACATATCATGTGGTGAATAAAAATATAGCTCCAATTAAAATTACTGATGAACGAAGACGAAAGAGGGGATGCCTTCCGAGGCATCCCCAAGCTTAGGCTTTTGGTTGTCCTTAAATATTACCTTGGGGTGCCTTGGGAATCCCCAAGCTTAGGCTCTTGCCACTCCTTATTCCATAGTCCATCGAATCTTTACCCAAAACTTGAAAACTTCAGAACACAAAACTTAACAGAAAACTCGTAAGCTCCGTTAGTATAAGAAAATAAATCACCACTTAGGTACTGTAATGAACTCATTCTAAATTCATATTGGTGTAATATCTACTGTATTCCAACTTATCTATGGTCCATACCCTACGATACTACTCATAGATTCATCAAAATAAGCAAACAACACATAGAAAACAGAATCTGTCAAAAACAGAACAGTCTGTAGTAATCTGTATCAAACGTATACTTTCGGAACACCAAAAAATTTTAAAATAAGTTTCTGGATGTGGGGAATTTATCTATTAATCATCTTCAAAAAGAATTAACTAAATAGCACTCTCCAGTAAAAAAATGGCAGCTAATCTCGCGAGCGCTAAAGTTTCTGTTTTTTACAGCAAGATCGCAAAGACTTTCCCCAAGTCTTCCCAAAGGTTCTACTCGGCACAAACACTAATTAAAACATAAAACCACATCTTAAATAGAGGCTAGATGAATTATTTATTACTAAACAGGAACAGAAAGTGTCGGGGGATGGACCCCAGGCAGGCAACGGAACCCGAATCCTCTTCAAAAACAATGGGGTTAGCACTGCCCCTCAATACCGGCACGCGCTTGGCCGGGTCGCTCGACCCGGCCAAGCCCCGCAAGCCGGCCAGACGAGCCGACCCGGCAAGACACGTCGACTCGGCCCCAACAACTAGCGCAAGACAGCCGAACCCGGCACGACCAAAGCCTCCTCAACAAGCCAGGGCCACCCGTGGCGTGCTACGCAATCCAGCCGCGGGTCAGCTCCCGTCCCATCTAGGCCGTATGATGGGGACAAGACTTCAATCAATGATGACCGAGGTAACAGTGCCCCGCCCATGCCTTTGGTCAGCGGGTACGTAGCAACAGTGCCCCTCACCTACCTGCTGACCAGGGCCGGCGTGGCTACAGTGCCCCCGCCTTCACCGCTGACAACAGCAAGCGGCGACTTGACAGAGAGCACTGTACGCGACTCGACTTGGCCACGCCCTGACGATCGACAAGACGGCGCACAGTCCCCCTAGGAATGCGGGGCCCGCACCTAGGGGAACCCGGCGAACCACAAGCCCTCAGCGGGACTCAGCCCGGGTCCCCAGACACCGACAATACGGACCCACCGACTTGCAACATTACCATTGTACCCCTGGGGGTTGACCTATAAACCCCCCCAGGAGCCCTCATGCACACAGAGAGGCTCACACACAAGAGAACTCATTCCATCACACACACCTAGTCAACAACACCCCAGGAGAGGGAACTGCCTAAGCCTTGGCCAGCTTCCTTCCTCCTCCATACAGCTCTAGGAGCAACATTGTACTATCAATCATCCAACAACACTCGGCAGGACTAGGGGTATTATCTCTCTGGAGAGCCCCGAACCTGGGTATGTCTGGCGTCCCGCGCCCGCTCATGCCAACCTCGCCTCTGGAGTCCACCAGCGCCCTCGAGCCTCCTCCTCTCTTTAGCCATCCCTTGGCATCTGCCGTGCGCCCACCACGATAGTTGGCGCCCACCGTGGGGCAGCTCGAGGAGCTGGCCGGGAGCATGCTTCAGACGGGGCCCTTCTCCTACACCGACGAGTCCGTCGCACTGGCGGACGACATCATTGGCACGCTCGCCGCCTCCTTCTCCGTGTTGCACATCTCCGATGCGTTCGCGACCGACGAGTACCCCAGCGAGGTGCTCAGCTACTCCGACTCTCCCCTCTCCCTCGGCGGCGACGTTTCCGTCGGGGCAGCGGACATTCATGTGGAGGTCTTCGTCACCGGCGACGGCGCCTCCTCCTCGTCGAGCAAGACGAGGAGGGCTGCCGAAGCCAGGGCCACGGCGGATCGGATCGAGCCGTCCGATCCGTTGCGCGCAGTGATGCAGAGCCTCCGCATCCCCATCGGCGCCGACATCGATGCCACCAACGCCGCTGAGGCCCGAACCCAGCTCGAGGAAGGCGCCAGCAGATGCTGGACCTGTTCGAGATGCTTGCCGCCACTCAGCGTCGCCTGGACGCCGCTCAGCTGGAGCGCGATGCCGCCTACGGATTCACGCCCGCCGCGGCCGACCCAAGCCGGGTCGCTGATGTGCGTTCCTGGGGAGGAGCGATCGGCCGGGCCCTCGGCGCCATCCCAATCGTCTACGAGACCCAGTGAAGAACATGCGCGCTGCTCAGGCAGCCGCAGCCGGCCTGGACCAACTCGCGGGTGAGGAGCTGAAAGAGTGCATCGGGCGGATGCGCGAACTCCTCCACGCCGCCAACACCCAGCAGGACCGCCTCAACCAGCTCGCCAAGCCGGCGGGATCTGGCTCCACCCACCTTGGCGGGTCTGGCGAACTTCTGCACACCGCTTCCTCGCCACCCGGAGAGGCGCACTCCGGCCGAACCCGGACTCGGCGCGACCCGGCCCCTACAGCCGCCAATGGATTGGGCGACGAGCCCATCCTAGATATCCAGCGCGGACCCGACCAGCATGGCCGGCGTCTGATGACCCACAAGTATAGGGGATCTATCGTAGTCCTTTCAATAAGTAAGAGTGTCGACCAACGAGGAGCAGAAGGAAATGATAAGCGGTTTCCAGCAAGGTATTCTCTGCAAGTACTGAAATAAGTGGTAACAGATAGTTTTGTGATAAGATAATTTGTAACGAGCAAGAAGTAACAAAAGTAAATAAGGTGCAGCAAGGTGGCCCAATCCTTTTTGTAGCAAATGACAAGCCCGGACAAATTCCTATATGATGTAAAGCGCTCCCGAGGACACATGGGAATATTGTCAAGCTAGTTTTCATCACGTTCATATGATTCACGTTCGGTACTTTGATAATTTGGTATGTGGGTGGACCGGTGTTTGGGTACTGTCCTTACTTGGACAAGCATCCCACTTATGATTAACCTCTATTGCAAGCATCCGCAATCACAACAAAAGTATTAAGGTAAACCTAACCATAGCATGAAACATATGGATCCAAATCAGCCCCTTACGAAGCAACGCATAAACTAGGGTTTAAGCTTCTGTCACTCTAGCAACCCATCATCTACTTATTACTTCCCAATGCCTTCCTCTAGGCCCAAATAATGGTGAAGTTTCATGTAGTCGACGTTCACATAACACCACTAGAGGAGAGACAACATACATCTCATCAAAATATCGAACGAATACCAAATTCACATGACTACTAATAGCAAGACTTCTCCCATGTCCTCAGGAACAAAAGTAACTACTCACAAAGCATAAACATGTTCATAATCAGAGGGGTATTAATATGCATATAGGATCTGAACATATGATCTTCCACCAATTGACCCAACTAGCATCAACTACAAGGAGTAATTAACACTACTAGCAACCTACTAACACCAAGCCCGGACTTGGAGACAAGAATTGGATACAAGAGATGAACTAGGGTTTTGAGATGAGATGGTGCTGATGAAGATGTTGATGGAGATTGCCCTCTCCCGATGAGAGGAGCGTTGGTGATGACGATGGCGATGATTTCCCCC
Source organism: Triticum urartu (assembly GCF_056163025.1). NCBI lineage: Eukaryota > Viridiplantae > Streptophyta > Magnoliopsida > Poales > Poaceae > Triticum > Triticum urartu. Next base: position 633,081,925 of record NC_141879.1, read on the forward strand.
TCCGGGAGGGAAGTTTCCCCGGCAGAACAGCTCCGCCACAGCCCTAGATTGGTTCCGCCAAGGTTCCACCTCGTGGCGGCGGAGTTTCGTCCGAGAAGATGGCTTATGATTTTTTCCCAACGAAAGACTCCATATGGGCCCACGATGTAGGGGGCACGCCCAGGTGGGTAGGGCGCACCCCCCACCCTCGTGGGCAGGGTGTGGCCCCCCTGGTGAAGTTCTTGCTCTTAGTATTTTTTATATATTTGGAAAACATCTTCCGTGAAGTTTTAGGACTTTTGGAGCTGTGCAGAATAGGTCTCTAATATTTGCTCCTTTTCCAGCCCAGAATCCCAGCTGTCGGCATTCTCCCTCTTTATGTAAACCTTGTAAAATAAGAGAGAATAGGCATAAGTATTGTGACATAATGTGTAATAACAGCCCAATATGCAATAAATATTGATATAAAAGCATGATGAAAAATGGACGTATCAACTCCCCCAAGCTTAGACCTCGCTTGTCCTCAAGCGAAAAGCCGAAATCGAAAAATATGTCCACATGTTTAGAGAAAGAGGTGTCGATAAAAATAAAATACGGACATGAGGGCATCATGATCATTCTTAGAATAGCAACTCATATAATTCTTTGTCATATAATCTCTAATGCTAGAGTAATAATTCAATCACAATATCAAGTATGAATCATAAACCTCATTGAAAACTAACAAACTACAATCTCAGTCATTGAAGCAATTGCAATTTATCATAACATAGGAAAGAGTCAATGTATAAGAGCTTTTCAGCAAGTCCACATACTCAACTATCATATAATCTTTCAGAATTGCTGACACTCACGCAATACTTATGGGTATGGAGTTTTAATCGGACACAAAGAAAGATAGGGGCTTATAGTTTTGCCTCCCAACGTTTTACCTCAAGGGTAATGTCAACAGTAATAGTTCATGAAAACTCACATCCAATTAGCCATATATACCAGGATCTTTCCAACATATTGTGCTTGCCAAAGGATAAAATGTAAAAAGGAAGGGTGAAGATCACCATGACTCTTATGCAATGTAGGAGATAAAAGTAAAAGATAGGCCCTTCGCACAGGGAAGCAGAGGTTGTCATGCGCTTTTATGGTTGGATGCACAAAATCTTAATGCGAAAGAACGTCACTTTATATTGCCACTTGTGATATGGACCTTTATTATGCAATATGTCGCTTTTATTACGTCCATATCACACGATCGTATAAAGCTTATTTCCTCCACACCAATCAATCATACATATTTAGAGAGCAATTTTTTTTTGCTTGCACCGATGACAACTTACTTGATGGATCTTACTCAATCCATAGGTAGATATGGTGGACTCTTATGGCAAGACTGGTTTAAGGGTATTTGGAAGCACAAGTAGTATCTCTACTTGGTGCGATGAATTTGGCTAGCATGAGGGGGAAAGGCAAGCTCATCATGTTGGAAGATCCAAGATAATATAATTTATCTCAGATGTAAGAAAACATAACCCATTACGTTGTCTCCCTTGTCCAATGTCAACTCTTTAGCATGTCATATTTTAATGAGTGCTCACAATCATAAAAGATGTCCAAAATAGTATATTTATATGTGTAGACCTCTCTTTCTTTATTACTTCCTATTAATTGCAACGATGACCAAAACTGTGTTTGTCAACCCTCAACAACTTTTATTCATCATACTCTTTCTATGTGAGCTCATTACTCTCCATAAGACTCACATGATCTCTTTGTTTCTTTTTATTTCTTTCTCTTTTCTTTTATTCACTTAGGATCATGGAAAAATAATCAAGCCCTTGACTCAACACTAATCTTTATTATATAGCTCATGGACTCGATTACATAGAAGGATAATAAAGCAAAACTCACAACTAGATCATACTAAGAACTTTTATTCTACTAGATCAAGATATTACCAAAAGGATCGAACTAAGAAAAATGGTAAAGATAAAATGATGGTGATACAATACCGGGGCACTCCCCCAAGCTTGGCAATTGCCAAGTGGAGTGCCCATACGAGATACTCAATTCTTCTTTGTTGGTGGAGACGGTGGTGATTTTGTTGATGGCGTAGGCTTGTCGTCCTTCTTCCAAGGCATAGGCTCACCATCATAGAAGGATGACCGAGCCTCCGGGATCCTCAAATCTGCAGCCAAACTCATCCTTTTGAATCTATATTCATACTCACAGTTTTGGTTTTGCAGGTCATAGATTTGAGCTTGAAGGTGCTCGATTTTCTCGTGAAGCTTGAAGATGGTCTCCCCGATGTTGTCGGCATCCAGTTTGTGTTTGTTGGTGAACTCTGCGATCATCATGTGGTTGGATTTGAGTCCACGCTCCACCATCCCCTGACACTTGAAAACTTGTTGCTCCATTGCTTCGAGCCTCGTCTCCATGCTTCCGGTCCCCTTTGGTCCCTTCGCATCACGGATGTGCAGCAACCCATCACGCATCTCAATGGTTTGAGGGTGTCGCTGCACCTCCGCGAGGTAAGGGTTGATGACCTTCTCGAAGAACTTGTCCTTGGGAGCACTTGGAGACGTCATGATAATCTAGATCTGTCAGAAAAACAGCTCGAAACAAAGACATGAGATTTTTGCGTGATACGGGAGTCAAAACCCCCGGGGGATTATATAATGAATTTTTACCGACCAAAATACGTGTTGTGTACGAAAACGGAGTCCGGAGGGCACATGAGGTGCCCACGAGGTAGGGGGGCATGCCTAGTAGGGTAGGGCGCGCCCTCCACCCTCGTGGAGCCCTCGTGTCCTTCCCGGACTGCTACTTATTTTTCTATTTTTCTAAATATTCCAAAATGGAGAAATATTGCCTTAAAAACTGTTTTGGAGTTGGTTTACTTACCGTACCACATACCTATTCCTTTTCGGAGTCTAAAACGTTCTGGAAAGTGTCCCTTATGTATTCCTTCGGGGTTACGGTTTCAATAACATTGGTTTCAACATTTATGGGATTACCTGAGATATAGTGTTTGATTCTTTGATCGTTCACCACCTTCAGATTTGTGCCTTCGAAGTTGTTGATTTTCATGGCACCGGAGTGGTAGACCTCCTCGATAATGTAAGGACCTTCCCATTTAGAGAGAAGTTTTCCTGCAAAAAATCTTAAGCGAGAGTTGTATAGCAATACATAATCACCTACATTAAACTCACGCTTTTGTATCCTTTTGTCATGCCATCTTTTTACTTTTTCTTTAAACAACTTGGCATTTTCGTAGGCTTGGGTTCTCCATTCATCAAGTGAGCTAATATCAAATAATCTCTTCTCACCAGCAAGTTTAAAATCATAATTAAGTTCTTTAATAGCCCAATAAGCCTTGTGTTCTAGTTCAAGAGTAAGTGACATGCTTTTTCATAGACCATTTTATACGGAGACATACCCATAGGATTTTTATATGAAGTTCTATAGGCCCATAATGCATCATCAAGTTTCTTGGACCAATTCTTTCTAGATCTATTAACAGTCTTTTGCAAAATTAATTTGAGCTCTCTATTACTCAATTCTACTTGACCACTAGACTGAGGATATTAAGGGGATGCAATTCTATGATTAACATCATACTTAGCAAGCATTTTACGGAAAGCGCCATGAATAAAATATGAACCACCATCAGTCATTAAATATCTAGGGACTCCAAATCTTGGAAAAATAACTTTTTAAAGCATTTTAATAGAAGTGTTATGATCAGCGTTGGAATAGCTTCTACCCACTTAGTAACGTAATCAACAACAACTAAAATATGTGTATATCCATTAGAGGAAGGAAGGGGTCCCATATAGTCAAAGCCCCAAACATCAAATGGTTCAATAACAAGTGAATAATTCATAGGCATTTCTTGACGTCTACTAATATTACCAATTCTTTGACATTCATCACAAGATAAGACAAACTTATGGGCATCCTTGAAGAGAGTAGGCCAATAAAACTAGATTGCAATACCTTATGTGCATTCCTATCTCCAGCATGGTGTCCTCCATAAGCTTCGGAGTAACACTTGCGTAGGATCTGTTCCTGTTCATGCTCAGGTACACAACGTCTAATAACACCATCTACTCCTTTATAAAGATGTGGGTCATCCCAAAAGTAATGCCTCAAATCATAGAAGAACCTGGTATAAACTTAGCAACAATGTAATTAGCATAATCAGCATACCATGGAGTAGTATGAGAAGCATTTATGACATTTAATTGCTCATCAAGAAAGCTATCATCAATAGGTAGTGGGTCATCAAGCACATTTTCTAACCTAGACAAGTTGTCAGCAACGGGGTTCTCAGCTCCTTTTCTATCAACAATATGCAAATCAAATTCTTGTAGCAAGAGAACCCATCTAATAAGTCTAGGTTTAGCATATTTCTTTTTCATAAGATATTTAATAGCAGCATGATCAGTGTGAATAGTTACTTTAGAATCAACAATATAAGGTCTAAACTTATCACAAGCAAATACAACTGCCAAGAATTCTTTTTCAGTAGTAGCATAATTTCTTTGAGCATTGTCTAGAGTTTTACTAGCATATTGAATAACATTTAATTTCTTATCAACTCTTTGTCCTAGAACAGCACCTACAGGATAATCGCTAGCATCACACATAATTTCAAAGGGTAAATTCCAATCAGGTGGCTGAACAATAGGTGCAGAAATCAATGCTTTCTTAAGTATTTCAAATGCTTCTACACAATCATCATCAAAGACAAATGGTATATCGTTTTGTAATAAATTAGTCAGAGGCCGAGAAATTTTTGAGAAGTCCTTAATGAACCTCCTATAAAAACCGGCATGACCAAGGAAACTTCTTATACCTTTGATGTCCTTGGGACATGGCATCTTTTCAATAGCATCAACCTTGGCTTTATCAACTTCAATACCTCTTTTAGAAACTTTATGCCCCAAGACAATACCTTCATTAACCATAAAGTGGCACTTTTCCCAATTCAAGACAAGATTAGTTTCTTCACATCTCTACAAAACTCGATCAAGGTTGCTCAAGCAATCATCAAAAGAAGATCCATAGACGGAAAAGTCGTCCATGAAAACCTCACAAATCTTTTCACAGAAGTCAGAGAATATAGCCATCATGATCTTTGAAAGGTAGCAGGTGCATTACATAAACCAAAAGGCATACGTCTATAAGCAAAAGTACCAAAAGGGCATGTAAAAGTAGTCTTTGATTGATCTTTGGCTGACACATGTATTTGAGAGAAACCAGAATAACCATCTATAAAGCAAAAATGTGTATGTTTGGACAATCTTTCTAGCATTTGATCGGTAAAAGGTAAGGGGTAATGATCTTTTTTAGTAGCCTTATTTAATTTGCATAAATCAATTACCATCATGTAACCTGTAATAATTCTTTGAGGAATCAATTCATCTTTATCATTAGGAACAACAGTAATACCTCCCTTCTTAGGGACACAATGGATAGGGCTTATCCACTGACTATCAGCAACGGGATAATGCTTTAGTATCTCCTTTCTTACCACTTCTTTCATTTTAGGATTCAGCCGGCGTTGATGATCACGAACTGGTTTAGCATCTTCTTCCAAATTAATTTTATGTTGACATAGAGTGGGACTAATGCCCTTAAGATCATCAAGAGTATACCCAATAGCAGCATGGTGCTTCTTCAGAGTTTTCAATAATCTCTCTTCATGTTCTGAAAGGTTAGCACTAATAATAACAGGATATATCTTTTTCTCATCAAGATAAGCATATTTAAGAGTATCAGGTAACGGTTTAAGCTCAAATACGGGATCACCCTTGGGTGGAGGAGGATCCCCTAGGATTTCAACAGGCAAATTGTTTTTCAGAATAGGTTCCTGTTTAAATAATACTTCATCTAATTCCCTTCTTTCATTCATAAACATGTCATTTTCATGGTCTAGCAAATATTTTTCTAAAGGATCACTAGGAGGTACGACAATAGAAGCAAGACCAATAATTTCATCCTTACTAGGTAATTCTTCTTCACGGTGTTGTCTACTAAATTTAGAAAAATTAAATTCATGAGTCATATCATCTAAACCGATAGTAACAACATCCCTTTTGCAATCTATGGTAGCATTAACAGTATTTAGGAAGGGTCTACCAAATATAATGGGACAAAAGCTATCTTGTGGGGAACCAAGAACAAGAAAATCAGCAGGATATTTAGTTTTCCCACACAAGACTTCAACATCTCTAACAATTCCCATTGGTGAAATAGTATCTCTATTGGCAAGTTTAATTGTGACATCAATATCTTCCATCTCAGCAGGTGCAATATCGTGCATAACTTCTTTGTATAAGGAATAAGGTATTGCACTAGCACTAGCACCCATATCACATAAGCCATGATAACAATGATCTCCTATTTTAACAGAAATAACAGGCATGCCTACCATAGGTCTAGGTTTATCTTTATCACAGGGTTTAGCAATTCTAGCAGTTTCATCACAGAAATAAATAACATGCCCATCAATATTATCAGACAAGAGATCTTTAACAATAGCAATATTAGGTTCAACTTTAACTTGCTCAGGAGGTGTATATGTTTTAATATTGCTTTTACGAACCACAGTTGAAGCTTTAGCATCATCCTTTATCCTAATAGGGAAATGTGGTTTCTCAACATAGGAAGTAGGAACAATAGGATCATTATAAGTGATAATCTTTTCTTCAACTTTAATAGGTGCATGTACTTTTACTTCTATGGGAGGATGATATTTAAACCACTTCTCCTTGGGGAGATCAACATAAGCAGCAAAAGATTCACAGAAAGAAGCCACTATCTCAGAGTCAAGTCCATATTTAGTGCTAAATTTACGAAAAATATCGGTATCCATAAAAGATTTAACACAATCAAAACTAGGTGTCATACCTGACTCCTTACCATTGTCGAGGTCCCAATCTTCAGAGTTGCGTTTAATTCTTTCCAATAAATCCCATTTGAATTCAATAGTCTTCATCATAAAAGAGCCAGCACAAGAAGTATCAAGCATGGTGCGATTGTTACCAGAAAGCCGAGCATAATTTTTTTGAATAATCATTTCTCTTGAGAGCTCATGATTGGGGCATGAATATAACATTGATTTAAGCCTCCCCCAAGCTTGAGCGATGCTTTCTCCTTCGCAAGGCCAAAAATTATATATGTAATTGCGATCACGATGAACAAGGTGCATAGGGTAAAACTTCTGATGAAATTCCAATTTCCATCGTTTGTAATTCCAAGACCTCATATCATCACATAGCCTATACCATGTTGATGCATATCCCCTCAAAGATAAAGGGAAGACCTTCTTCTTGACAACATCACCGGGTACACCTGCAAGCTTAAATAATCCACAAACTTCATCCACATATATCAGATGTTCATCAGGATGTTTTGTTCCATCTCCTAAAAAGGGATTAGCTAGCAGTTTTTCTATCATACCCGAAGGAACTTCAAAGGAAGCATTTTCATTTTCATTTTCATTTTCAGTAGGTTCAGTAGGTTGAGGAGAAACTCTTTGCTCTACTGGTCGGGGTGAATATACCCCGAACAAGCCCCTCAAAGGATTACTTTCCATGGTAACAAGTGACAGTAAATTTCAGCACACTATATAAATTTTTCCTTACCAAATTCCACCTACCAAAGGCGCTTCACTCCCCGGCAACAGCGCCAGAAAAGAGTCTTGATGACCCAAAAGTATAGAGGATCTATCGTAGTCCTTTCGATAAGTAAGAGTGTCAAACCCAACGAGGAGCAGAAGGAAATGATAAGCGGTTTCCAGCAAGGTATTCTCTGCAAGTACTGAAATAAGTGGTAACAGATAGTTTTGTGATAAGATAATTTGTAACGAGCAAGAAGTAACAAAAGTAAATAAGGTGCAGAAAGGTGGCCCAATCCTTTTTGTAGCAAAGGACAAGCCTGGAAAAATTCTTATATGATGTAAAGCTCTCCCGAGGACACATGGGAATATCGTCAAGCTAGTTTTCATCATGTCGCGTTCGGTACTTTGATAATTTGGTATGTGGGTGGACCGGTGCTTGGGTACTGTCCTTACTTGGACAAGCATCCCACTTATGATTAACCTCTATCGCAAGCATCCGCAACTACAACAAAAGTATTAAGGTAAACCTAACCATAGCATGAAACATATGGATCCAAATCAGCCTCTTATGAAGCAACGCATAAACTAGGGTTTAAGCTTCTGTCACTCTAGCAACCCATCATCTACTTATTACTTCCCAATGCCTTCCTCTAGGCCCAAATAATGGTGAAGTTTCATGTAGTCGACGTTCACATAACACCACTAGAGGAGAGACAACATACATCTCATCAAAATATCGAACGAATACCAAATTCACATGACTACTAATAGCAAGACTTCTCCCATGTCCTCAGGAACAAAAGTAACTACTCACAAAGCATAGACATGTTCATAATCAGAGGGGTATTAATATGCATATAGGATCTGAACATATGATCTTCCACCAATTGAACCAACTAGCATCAACTACAAGGAGTAATTAACACTACTAGCAACCTACTAGCACCAATCCTGGACTTGGAGACAAGAATTGGAATCAAGAGATGAACTAGGGTTTTGAGATGAGATGGTGCTGATGAAGATGTTGATGGAGATTGCCCTCTCCCGATGAGAGGAGAGTTAGTGATGACGATGGCGATGATTTCCCCCTCCAGGAGGGAAGTTTCCCCGGCAGAACAGCTCCGCCACAGCCCTAGATTGGTTCCGCCAAGGTTCCGCCTCGTGGCGGCAGAGTTTCGTCCGAGAAGATGGCTTATGAGTTTTTCCCATCGAAAGACTCTATATAGCAGAAGATGGCCACCGGAGGGCCACCAGGGGGCCCACGAGGTAGGGGGCGCGCCCACAGGGGTAGGGCACGCCGCCCACCCTCGTGGGCAGGGTGTGGGCCCCCTGGTGAGGTTCTTGCTCTCAGTATTTTTTATATATTTGGAAAACATCTTCCGTGAAGTTTCTGGACTTTTGGAGCTGTGCAGAATAGGTCTCTAATATTTGCTCCTTTTCCAGCCCAGAACCCCAGCTGTCGGCATTCTCCCTCTTTATGTAAACCTTGTAAAATAAGAGAGAATAGGCATAAGTATTGTGACATAATGTGTAATAACAGCCCAATATGTAATAAATATTGATATAAAAGCATGATGCAAAATGGACGTATCAGCATCCGGCTCCAACCGACCCGCCCCCCCGTGGCTTGGCCACAAGTTGACTCGGCCCGCGTGCCATCGACGATGCCGACGCTCGCCACCGCCTTGATTGGCTCGCTCGCTCCCTGGAGATGGAGGAGAGCAGCGCTATCGGGCCGGCATGCTTCGGACCTCGCATCCGGGAGGAGCCTTTCCCCAAAGGATTCTTGCTCTCCCGCGACACCCCCAAGTACAACGGGACGGTGAAGCCAGAAGACTGGCTCACCGACTACACCACGGCCATTGGCATCACCGGTGCCAATCGTCGTCTCGCCGTGCGCTACGCACCGCTCATGCTCCAAGGATCGGCCCGCACATGGTTGAACAGCCTGCCGACGGGCAGCATCAACACGTGGGTGGACTTCGAGGAAGCCTTCATCCGCAACTTCACGGGGACCTACAAGCGACCCGGCCGCCCTAGCCAGCTCGCCATGTGCGTGCAGGGGCCTACGGAGACCAGTTGCGAGTACCTTGCACGCTGGACCGAGCTCCGGAACAGCTGCGAGGGCGTCCATGAAGTCTAGGCGATCCAGTACTTCGTCAACGGGTGCCGAGATGGCACCCTCCTCAAGCACAAGCTCTTATGCTCCGAGCCGACCACCATGGCCGCGCTCATGGTGACGGCGGACAAGTACGCAACGCCGACTCCGCCATGAAGATCCAGGTGGCGCTGGATGAAGCCCGCAAGGCGAAGCCGGTTCCCCCTCCGAAGCCGGCCGGCGAAAGCAGCCGGCAGCAGCATCACCAGAACAACAAGCGCAAGGCCGACCAGCCGGCGCCGCGTCGCGACAACTGGCTCGTCGCGGCCACCGAGCCCGCGGCGGTCCCGGCGGCGAAGCGCCGACAAACCGGCAAGACGGCATGCCAACCCGCCATGAGCTTCGAGCAGATGCTCGACGCCCCCTGCAAGCACCACAGCGGCACAAAACCCTCCACGCACACGCTTCGGCAGTGCGCCATCACCAAGAGCATCATGAGGGGCGACGTCCCGCCCCCTCTGGCTCCGGCTCCAAGTGCGGGACAGCCGCCTTCGCCTCCACCGCCGCCTCCAGCTGGCGGCGCGATGCGCGACGACGCCTACCCAGACCAGAACGCAGCCTACGCCATCTTCACCAGCCTCGGCGACAACAAGCGCAACGAGCGCCTCCTCCGGCAGGAGGTGAACACCGTCGTCCCGGCCAAGCCGGAGTTCATGCATTGGTCGGATCGCCCGATCACCTGGACCCGGGAGGATCACCCGGCAGTCATGCCGAGTCCGGGTGGTTACGCCCTTGTCCTCAACCCCACCATCGCCGCGCGGCACACATGCAAGTTCTCCCGAGTCCTCATCGACGGCGGCAGCAGCATTAACATCCTCTACCGCGACACGATGACCAAGCTCGGCCTCAAGGCCGAGGACCTGGAGCCGACCCGAATGATCTTCCACGGCATCGTGCCCGGCCTCTCCTGCTCACCCATTGTCCGAGTCCGGCTAGACGTCATGTTCGGTGACAACAGCCACTTCCGGCGCGAACCGATCTGGTTCGAGGTGGTGGACCTGTCCAGCGCGTATCACGCGTTGCTGGGACGGCCCGCGCTCGCCAAGTTCATGGCGGTTCCCCACTACGCGTACCTGAAGATGAAGATGCCGGGTCCCAAGGGCCTCATCACCATCACTGGCGATTACCGGAAGTCCCTGGAGTGCGCCCGAGACAACGCCAAGTTGGCCGAGTCGCTGGTCATTGCCGAGGAGCGGCGCCAGCTCGACCGGATCGTCGCCCTGGTAGGCGAGGCCTCCGCCGCGTCGATCCCGACCTCGGACCCGGCCGACGAAGCCACCTTCAAGCCCTACAAGGAGATCAAGAAAATGAAGCTCAACCCAGAAGACCCCAGCTGCAGCAAGTACGTTGTCGTAGGCGCCCGCCTCGACAGCAAATAGGAAGGCGAGCTCGTCGACTTCCTCCGTGAGAATCAGGATATCTTCGCATGGACCCCCAAGGACATGCCGGGTATCCCGAGCAAGTACGCCGAGCACAAACTTCACGTTCGCAAGGAAGCCAAGCCTGTCCGTCAGCCGCTACGTCGATTTTCCGAAGAAAAGAGAAGAACCATTGGTGAAGAGGTCGCCAAGCTTTTGGCGGCCGGCTTCATAACGGAAGTATTTCACCCCGAGTGGCTGGCCAATCCAGTCCTCGTCCTAAAGAAGAACAAGACCTGGCACATGTATATCGACTACACCAGCCTCAACAAGGCCTGTCCCAAGGATCCGTGCGCCCTCCCGCGGATCGACCAAGTCATCGACTCGGCCGCCGGGTGTGAGCTCCTGTCCTTCCTGGACGCCTACTCCGGCTACCACCAGATCAAGTTGGACCCGGCCGACGCCCTAAAGACGTCCTTCATCACGCCCTTTGGGGCGTATTGCTACATCACCATGTCGTTCGGCTTGAAGAACGCCGACGCCACCTTCCAGCGCTGCATGCAAAAATGCATGCTGCCGCAACTCGGCCGCAATATCCACATGTACGTGGACGACATCGTGGTGAAGACCAAGCAGCACCTCACACTCCTCGACGATTTGAAGGAAACATTCGCCAACCTCCGCGAATACAAGGTCAAGCTTAACCCGGAAAAATGCGTCTTCGGCGTTCCCGCCGGAAAGCTACTCGGCTTCCTCGTCTCGGAACGCGACATTGAGGCGAACCCGGAGAAGATCAAGGCCATCGAGCGCATGCGCAAGCCGGTCGGCTGCGCGATGTCCAAAAGTTCACCGGATGCGTGGCCTCGGTCAGCCGGTTCCTAAGCCGGCTGGGCGAGAGGGCGCTGCCCCTGTACCAGCTGATGAAGAAGACGAGCCCGTTCGAATGGAACGGCAAGGCAGACGAGGCCTTCCAAGACCTCAAGCGCATGCTCTCCACCGCACCAGTCCTGGCCGCGCCGACCGACAAGGAGCCGTTGTTGCTCTACATAGCCGCGACCTCGCGGGCGGTCAACACGATGCTGGTGGTCGAGCGACCAGAGAAGGGCAAGATCCAAGCCGTCCAGCGCCCAGTCTACTACCTGAGCGAGGTGCTCTCCAACTCCAAGCAGAACTACCCGCACTACCAGAAGATGTGTTACGGCGTCTACCTCACCGCCAAGAAGCTGAAGCAGTATTTCCAAGAGCATGTTGTCATCGTGGTCAGCACGGCGCCTATCGAAGAAATCATCGGGTGCCGGGACGCCTCTGGCCGGGTTGCCAAGTGGGTGATCCAGCTAGCTGGCCACACCATTCTCTACGAGCCATGCACCATGATCAAGTCTCAAGCCCTGGTCGACTTCCTCGTCGACTGGACCGAGACCCAGTACTTGCCGCCGCCTCCCGACTTGACGCATTGGCGCATGCACTTCGACCGGTCCAAGATGTGACTCGGCTTAGGGGCCGGCATCGTACTATCATCCCCGAAGGGCGACCGGCTCCGCTACGCGCTCCAGATCCACTTCACTGCCTCCAACAACGTTGCCGAGTACGAAGCCCTTGTGCACGGCCTTCGGCTTGCCAAGGAACTCGGCATCCGGTGCATCCTGTGCTACGGCGACTCGGACCTGGTGGTGCAGCAGTGCTCCGGCGAATGGGACGCCCGTGACCCCAACATGGCAAGCTACCGCTTCCTCGTCCAGAAGCTATCCAGATCATTCGAGGGCTGTGAGTTCCTCCACGTCCCACGCGTGGAGAATGAAGCAGCCGACATGCTCGCCAAGATCGCCTCGTCACGACAAGCCATCCCGTCCGGCGTCTCCCTCGAGCACCTGCGCAAGCCATCCGTCAAGCCATCGCCGAACTCCGAGTCCATCCACGTTCTAGATGACCCGGACGCACCTCAACCCGGCCCGGGGACTGCTCATCTCGGCCTGGGGACTGCTCAACCCGGCCCAGGGGCTGCTCAGCTCGACCTGGCCACCCTCGTCCCAGACCCGGCCGTCGCCATACCCGACCCGGGGACCGCTCAACCCGGCTCGGGGGCTGCCGACTCGGAACACACCCTGGTGGCCGTCTTCGCCCTGGTTACGGCTCCATCTTGGGCCCTCCCAATATCGTAATTTTTGGAGAATAGGGTTCTCCCCATGGATGAGACCAAAGCTCGGCAAGTGCAGCATCGGGCGTCCGCTTACATCATCATCAACAACGAGCTCGTCAAGCGCAGCTCCACCGGCGTGTTCCAGCGCTGCGTCGAGCAGGAACGGGGCATCGACATCCTCCGCGACATACATCAGGGCGAGTGCGGCCACCACACCGGATCACGATCCCTGGTGGCCAAGGCGTTCCGCCACGGTTTCTATTGGCCCACGGCCCTCGAAGATGCCGAGTCACTCATCCTCAAGTGTGAAGGATGCCAGCGCTTCAGCAAATGCAGCCACCAGCCGGCGTCAGCACTTCGCACCATACCGATCGCCTGACCCTTCGCGATCTGGGGACTCGACATGGTGGGACCCTTCAAAACCGCTCGAGGCGGCATGACGCACTTGCTGGTGGCAGTGGACAAATTTACCAAGTGGATCGAGACAAGACCAATCAAGAAACTGGACGGGCCAACAGCCGCCCGGTTCATCAAGGACATAGCGGTGCGCTACGGCATGCCAAACAGCATCATCACCGACAACGACACCAACTTCGCCAAGGGCGCGCTCGAACAATACTGCTCCGTCTCCGGCATCCGCCTTGACCTGGCCTCCGTTGCGCATCCGCAGTCCAACGGGCAGGTCAAGCGGGCCAATGGACTCATCCTGTTCGGCGTCAAGCCACGACTCGTCGAGCCACTCATCCGCTCACCCGGCAGCTGGCTTAACGAGTTGCCAGCCGTTCTCTGGAGTCTACGCACCACGCCGAATCGGTCGACCAGGTTCACCCCATTCTTCCTCGTCTATGGAGCCGAAGCCGTCATCCCGACTGACGTCGAGTTCGACTCGTCGCACGTCGTGATGTACACCGAAGCCAAAGCCATAGAATCCCGCGAGGATGGCGTCGACCTGCTCGAAGAAGCACGCCTCCTGGCGCTCAGTCGCTCAGCCATCTACCAGCAAGGCCTGAGGCACTACCACAGCAAGAAGATCAAGCCCCCCGCGTTCGGCGAGGGCGACCTCGTCCTCTGACTCGTCCAAGAGCAGGCAGGCCAGCACAAGCTGTCCCCTCCATGGGAGGGCCCATTCATCGTGAGCAAGGCCTTGCGCGACCGCAACGCCTACTATCTCATCGACGCACGCAAGTCAAGGAAGCGCAAGAGGGACACCGCCGGTGAAGAAATGACCCGGCCGTGGAACGCGGAACTCCTCCGTCCGTTTTACAGTTAGCCGCACGTGCGTATGTATCGTCGCCTTTTGTAAACGCATGAAACTATGGGGTCCCCGAATGAGACTCGGGGGCTGCCTTTTGTCGACCAATTTATTGTGTCCCTATTTTCTTGCATCACTATACCACCGAACCCGACCACCGGTCCGACTCGCTCGACCCGGGGGCTCGGGGGCTGGCCGGCTCGGTCGCCACCCCGCCGCCTTACTTGGTGATTCCTGATAAAGTTAGGATGCCGCAGTCCCCCACTTCGCCCTAAAGCCACAGATCCAGCTTTGGCTGTCGGCTGGCAAGCACAACGGGCCAAAGCTCCTTTACGCTTCATACACTAAGTCAAAGGCTGCCGGGTCGATCAACCCGGCCCACCATTCATCAAATGAACAGCCGCACGACCTGCTGCTTGCCAACCAGCTTCGCCGGATTGCCGCCAGCCGGCCTAGTGGGTGTTTCGCTCGCGCTCAACGCTTCGAGGGACCCAAGTCCTGCGCGCTCCTTTCAAAGAACCGAGCTCCTTGTCACAGACCGGAGCCTCGGCCGGCTGACTCGCAGGGGGGGAGGTTTGAGAAAGGAAAAGCGCATGAAATTGGTCCAAAAACGGAAGGCAAAAAGCAAAAGCACCCACGACATCCACACGAGTATTTAAATAAAGGCCCACGGCCCGAGTTCATTACACCCTAAAACCCCCAGTGGGTGGGTGGACCTGCTATTTAACAAATTTTACAAAGTGTCTCAGGCATCTCCAGCGCCGCCTCGCGACGTCGACGGCTCTCCCCTGGCAGCCTTCGGGTCTAGCGTGGCGCCGGTGTCCTCCTCAGCACCCGTGTCACGGTAGACGCCCGTCTCCTCCGAGCTCTCCTTCGGATCGTGGAAGAGCAAGCCGTAGTCGTCGCCGTCCATGGCCCTACCGTCTTCCGTCCGCTCCGGATGGAACTCGTCGTGGAAGGCGAACTCGGCGATGTAGCTGGCCCGGGAGGCGATCCAGCTAGCTTGCTCCTGCAAGTGCTGCTCCGAACCGGCCCGCTGGCCCATCAACGCGTCCAGCTGCAGGTCCGGATGCCAGGACAGCGTGAACCGGAGCGCCATCTCAGCACTAGCACGAGCGGCGGAGACGCGCCACTCGTCAAGCCGGTCCGGCCCCATCTCCAGCCAACGCGCCAGGCGCGAGAAGCTGCTCGGTTGGACGGAGTCCGGCCATAGGGCCGCCGTCATCGCGGTACCGGCCTGGGACAACCGCCCCAACTGCGTTCCCAGGACCTACAGGCGGGCCTCAGTGGCGGCGACGATCTCCGGGAAGGTCCAGGCCACCCGCGGATCCATCCTGGACCCAACGACGTCGGTCGGGTCGCACTGATGGCGGACGGCTTCCTCCGCCAGCCGCTGCATCTCCGGGAAGGCCCGTGCCGCAAAGGAAGAAGCAAGTTAGAAGAAGAACAACAAGGAAGAAAGGCCGGATCCCGACCCGGCAAACGACAGAAAAAGCACTTACTGGAGAAGGACTCTTCCAGGTGTTGCGCTTCAAGCAACGTACCACGCCGCTCCCGTTCGATGGCGCGATCGCGCTCCTTGAGCGCCTTCTCCAGATCGGTCGCCTTGGCAAGGGCCGTCTTCAGCTCGGTGTCCTTGTCCCCGGCCGCCTTCTCGGCCGCCTCGCGGCGACGGGCCTCGTCCTGACGGGCCCCCTCAGCCGTGGCGACCTGCTCCCGCAGGCGACCCACCTCGGCCTGGAGCCGGCCCTTGTCATCGGCCAGCTGGCCGCGCTGCTGGTCCGCCTCCACCAGGACCTGCTGTGCCTCTGACACCTTGGCGGCTTCCACCTTAAGGTGCTCCACCTCGGCCTCGAGGCGGCTCTTGTGACCCACCAGCTGCTCATGCAGTCGGTTGGCCTCATCAAGAGACCGCCGAGCCGCGGCCGCCTCCGCCCTCGCCTGCGCTGCCTCGACGCTAAGACGGCCGGTGTCGGCAACGAGCCGGTCGTAGTGATGACCGGCCCGGAGCAGACGAGCCCGCCAGGACAGCACCTCGGCTGCGAAAAAGGACTCAGCAGAAGAAAAAGCAAAACTTAAGATTTGGCCCAACTATTACACAGTTGGCCCGAATCTCGGGGGCTACACCCAGTGGGTGCGCTAGCACGCCCCCACTAGAAAAGAGCACGAGAATACCTGCGGCGACGCGGAGCTCCTCCTCCTTGGTGGCAAGCCGCTCCTTGAGCTCCCGGTGCTTGCCCAGAAGACGATTGAAGGCAGCAACCCGGAAAGCGTCGAGATGCTGAAGAAAGCAGAAGTCAGAACAAGGCCAGCACTCTAAAGATTCGACCCAACTACTACGTAGTTGGCCCGAACCTCGGGGGCTACACCTAGTGGGTGCGCTGGCACGCCCCCACAAAGAAGAAATTACAAGAAAACTTACCAGAACGGCACGCTCTAGGTCACGCGTTCGCTCCACCTCGGCCTGGGCAAAGGCCTCCCGTCCGGCCTCGCAGGCGGCGACTGACGGAGTCCACCGCCGCCTCCTCCTGGGTTTGGGGCCCAAAGACAACGATGCCCCCGCTCCGCGCCGGCTGCGGCACGGCAGCTGGGCGCCCTCCCTGCCGGGGCACCAAGGCGTACTCCCCGCTGGCCGCTCGCGGCGCGGCCAGCACCTCCTCTGACGCCCCTCCCGGCGCCGACGACTACCCGGACGCCGGGACGCCCTGCGTCGCCATCTCCAACCCGGTCGCCGGGACGCCCTGCGTCGCCGGCTCCGGCCCAGCTGCCGGGGTGGCCTCCGGCACCGCCGCTCGCAGCGTCTCCTCCAGAACGGCGCCACCTCCACCACCATCAGCCCCCGCTCGCCCGACCACGTCGGCCCGCGGCGGGGAGTCGTCCGCCACTTCCACGACCGCCCGATCGAGGATCACCACCGCAGCCCAGCCTCCACGGCCACGCTCCCTCACCAGCAACGGCTCAAAGACCGTCGCCGCCACCATCGTGCCCTACGGCATCTCGCGCCAGGCCGGCTCCGCGCCGCCTCACGCCCATGCCGTCACCATGTCAGTCCAAGCACGGACCGACGTCGCCTTCAGCTCCGCCTCGGCTCGGTTCCTGTCCCGCCAGGCCACGTCTTCGGCGTCGTTCGGATCCAGGCCAAGGTCTGAGTCGGCCTGTTCCTCCACCTCAGCCTGGTCGACGAGGTCGGACTGGCTCCTGCGGAACTTGGCCTCTTCGGTGGCCGCGGCTTCCGCCGCCGCCCTCGCCAGCGCGATTGACGACCTGAACAAGAAGACAGAATAAGCAGAAAAGAAACAAGACTAGCTCAAGAAAAGAAAAGCTGAGAACAAATGAGAGACGAAGCTTACCCCGCCAAGATCGGGACGGGGGTTGGCCCCCCGTGCCCGCCGCTACGCTTCCTCTTGGCCGGCCTCCCGGCCCCGACAGGGTCCGCCGTGCACTTCGGGGCATGGGGTCGCGGCGCGACGCTGTCTTTCCCATGCAGGCGGCTCGGCGCCGCCCCATGCGAAGACCCGGCTCCGCCCGCGTCGCCGCCTCCCCCACCCAACGCCGCTACACCAACAACTGGCGTCAGCATCGACCGTTCCGAGCCGCTATCAGCAAGTCAAGGCACATGAAGAAAAACATGAGACTTACCCGCACGACGCCCAGCGCCGGCGTCGGACTCGGCCTCCTCCTCCCCGCCTCGAGCCGCGGGCTCCTCTGGCTCCACCAGCGCCACTTGCGACGAGGCCCAGGCGTAAGGATGCCGAATCGCGTTCAGAAGTACCACCCGGGTCGCGTCAGGACGGACGAGAAGGTGCACGGTGGCAAAGTAAGAAGACCAGACACTCACCTGCGGTGCCGGGTTCGAGCGGCTGTACGGTGCCTTGCCGAACTCCCAGTCCTCCCCAAGGTTGGCCTTGGAGATTTTGTTCACGCCGCGCGCGATCTGCGCCACGGACAGCCGCGTCGACCCCATGCGATTGGGGTCTTGAAGGCCGACCATCTCGCCGATGAGGCAGGAGCGCCCCTGAAGCGGAAGGACCCGGCACTTGATGAACGCGGCGAGGAGGTCGGTGCCGGTGAGCCCCTCCCGCGTCCTCATCACCGTCACCCGCTCGCAGAGGTTGATGATCTCCTGCGACGGGCGCCTGGGCGAGTAGCCCCAGTTCGTCTTCGCCTGCGGCTGTGCGATGGCGAAGGCCGGAAGGTTGATGCGATCCGCACCAAGGTTGCGGACGTAGAAGGAGTTCTGCCACTTCTTGGCAGAGTCCTCCAGCGGGATCTTGGGGAAGTCCGCCCCCGACCGCTTCGAGATGACGGCGGCGCCGCAGTCGGCGAACTCCCCGGCCGACGGGCCCTGATGCTTCAAGGAGAAGAAGCGCGCCCAAAGGTCGATCGAAGGCTCGACCCCCAGGTACCCCTCGCAGAGGGTGACGAAGCCGGAGAGCTGGACGATGGCGCCGGCGCCAAGATGGTGCGGCTGAAGCCCGAAGAACTCCAAGAACACACGGAAGAAGGTGCTCACCGGCAGCCCAAATCCGCGCTCAAAGTGCGTGAGGAAGACCACGCGCTCCTGCCCCTCGGGCTGAGGCCTCTGCTCGCCCCGCGGCAGGAGGACGCTGACGTCCGTCTCCCGCGGCAGGGGCCGCGTCGCCCGGAGTTGGGTGATGTCCTCGGCGGTGACGTTTGAGCCCATCCAGGAGCCCGATGGCAGCGACATGATCAAATGAAGAAGAAGAAGAAGAAGGAAGGTGGAAGGCGAAGGAGTTCTGCTTGGAGCAGCGGGCGCCGCAGTGCGTCGGTTGCAAGGAGCAGAGCAAGAGCAAGGGGACAGGAGGGCACGAGCGAGAATAATGTCCGCCGCCCCCCTGCCCCCCCCCCCCAATTTATAACCCTCGGTTTGAACATGGGGAAGTGGGATCGTCTACACGCACCCGTTCCACTACCCCACAATAAGTGCGCACGTACACGCGCAGTAACTGCCCGGGGAAGAGCAACCGGCCCCCGGACGCCGCAATAAATCCGCGCGCTTGGGCCAAGGGCGCGTGGCAGTGGGCCCCAGGCCATCGCCCGGTCCCGTCATGCGCGTGTCCTGTCAAGCCCCTCCGACTTCCGGGCACCACGTGGCGCCCGCGCGAAGCCCAAGGGATTGCCCCAAGATTCGACGGACTCCTCGGTCCCCGCCACGGCCAGGATGCCACGATCCGGTTTCCGAGAAAACCAGCACGCAGTGGGTGTTGCCGGACCCGGCGCTCGCAGAATCCACCTTGCTTAAGGGGGAAACCGCGAAGGCCCAGTCATCCGAAGACGGCGGACCTTCACATCTTCGAGGACTACTGTCGGTGGGATGGACCCCAGGCAGGCAACGGAACCCGGATCCTCTTCAAAAATGACGGGGTTAGCACTGCCCCTCAATACCGGCACGCGCTTGGCCAGGTCGCTCGACCCGGCCAAGCCCCGCAAGCCGGCCAAACGAGCCGTCCCGGCAAGACACGTCGACTCGGCCCCAACAACTAGCGCAAGACAACCGAACCCGGCACGACCAAAGCCTCCTCAACAAGCCAATGCCACCCATGGCGTGCTACGCAATCCAGCTGCGGGTCAGCTCCCGTCCCATCCAGGCCGTATGATGGGGACAAGACTTCAATCAATGATGACCGAGGCAATAGTGCCCCGCCCATGCCTCTGGTCAGCGGGTACGTAGCAACAGTGCCCCTCACCTACCCGCTGACCAGGGCCGGTGTGGCTACAGTGCCCCCGCCTTCACCGCTGACAACAACAAGCGGCGACTTGACGGAGAGCACTGTACGCGACTCGACTCGGCCACGCCCTGACGATCGACAAGACGGCGCACAGTCCCCCTAGGCATGCGGGGCCCGCACCTAGGGGAACCCGGCGAACCACAAGCCCTCAGCGGGACCCAGCCCGGGTCCCCGGACACCGACAATACGGACCCACCGACTTGCAACATTACCATTGTACCCCTGGGGGTTGACCTATAAAACCCCCAGGAGCCCTCATGCACACAGAGAGGCTCACACACAAGAGAACTCATTCCATCACACACACCTGGTCAGCAACACCCCAGGAGAGGGAACTGCCTAAGCCTTAGCCAGCTTCCTTCCTCCTCCAAATAGCTCCAGGAGCAACATTGTACTATCAATCATCCAACAACACTCGGCAGGACTAGGGGTATTTTCTCTCCGGAGAGCCCCGAACCTGGGTATGTCCGGCGTCCCGCGCCCGCTCATGCCAAACTCGCCTCTAGTGTCCACCAGCGCCCTCGAGCCTCCTCCTCTGTTTAGCCATCCCTTGGCATCTGCCGTGCGCCCACCACGACAAAAAGCAAGGAACAAGAATAAAATTGGGTTGCCTCCCAACAAGCGCTATCGTTTAACGCCCCTAGCTAGGCATGATGATTTCAATGATGCTCACATAAAAGATAAGAATTGAAACATAACGGGAGCATCATGAAGCATATGACAAGCACATTTAAGTCTAACCCTCTTCCTATGCATAGGGATTTTGTGATTAAACAACTTATGGGAACAATAATCAACTAGCATAGGAAGGCAAAACAAGCATAACTTTAAAACTTTAAGCACATAGAGAGGGAACTTGATATTATTGCAATTCCTACAAGCATATATTCCTCCCTCATAATAATTTTCAGTAGCATCATGAATAAATTCAACAATATAACCATCACATAAAGCATTCTTTTCATGATCTACAAGCATAGAGATTTTACTACTCTCCACATAAGCAAAATTCTTCTCATTCATAATAGTGGGAGCAAACTCAACAAAATAACTATCTTGTGAGGCATAATCCAATTGAAAACTAAAATCATGATGACAAGTTTCATGGTTATCATTATTCTTTATAGCATACATGTCATCATAATAATCATCATAGATAGCAACTTTCTTCTCATAATCAATTGGAACCTCTTTCGGAATAGTGGATTCATCACAAAATAAAGTCATGACCTCTCCAAATCCACTTTCATCGATATAATCATCATAAATAGGAGGCATGCTTTCATCATAATAAATTTTCTCATCAAAACTTGGGGGACAAAAAAATATCATCTTCATCAAACATAGCTTCCCCAAGCTTGTGGCTTTGCATATCATTAGCATCATGGATATTCAAGGAATTCATACTAACAACATTGCAATCATGCTCATCATTCAAATATTTAGTGCCAAACATTTTAATGCATTCTTCTTCTAACACTTTGGCACAATTTTCCTTTCCATCATACTCACGAAAAATATTGAAAAGATGAAGCGTATGAGGCAAACTCAATTCCATATTTTTTTGTAGTTTTCTTTTATAAACTAAACTAGTGCTAAAACAAGAAACAAAAAGATTCGATTGCAAGATCTAAAGATATACCTTCAAGCGCTAACCTCCCCGGCAATGGCGCCATAAAAGAGCTTGATGTCTACTACACAACCTTCTTCTTGTAGACGTTGTTGGGCCTCCAAGTGCAGAGGTTTGTAGGACAGTAGCAAATTTCCCTCAAGTGGATGACCTAAGGTTTATCAATCCGTAGGAGGCGTAGGATGAAGATGGTCTCTCTCAAGAAACCTTGCAACCAAATAACAAAGAGTCTCTTGTGTCCCCAACACACCCAATACAATGGTAAATTGTATAGGTGCACTAGTTCGGCGAAGAGATGGTGATACAAGTGTTATATGGATGGTAGATAAAGGTTTTTGTAATCTGAAAATATAAAAACAGCAAGGTAACTAATGATAAAAGTGAGCACAAACGGTATTGCAATGCTAGGAAACAAGGCCTAGGGTTCATAATTTCACTAGTGCAAGTCCTCTCAACAATAATAACATAATTGGATCATATAACTATCCCTCAACATGCAACAAAGAGTCACTCCAAAGTCACTAATAGCAGCGAACAAACGAAGAGATTATGGTAGGGTATGAAACCACCTTAAAGTTATCCTTTCTGATCGATCTATTCAAGAGTCCGTAGTAAAATAACATGAAGCTATTCTTTCCGTTCAATCTATCGTAGAGTTCGTACTAGAATAACACCTTAAGACACAAATCAACCAAAACCCTAATGTCACCTAGATACTCCAATGTCACCTCAAGTATTCGTGGGTGATTATACGATATGCATCACTCAATCTCAGATTCATCTATTCAAACCAACACAAAGAACTTCAAAGAGTGCCCCAAAGATTCTACCGGAGAGTCAAGACAAAAATGTGTGCCAACCCCTATGCATAGGTTCATGGGCGGAACCCGCAAGTTGATCACCAAAACATACATCAAGTGGGTCAATAGAATACCCCATTGTCACCACGGGTATCCCACGCAAGACATACATCAAGTGTTCTCAAATCCTTAAAGACTCAATCCGATAAGATAACTTCAAAGGGAAAACTCAATCCATTACAAGAGAGTAGAGGGGGAGAAACATCATAAGATCCAACTATAATAGCAAAGCTCGCGATACATCAAGATCGTACCACCTCAAGAACACGAGAGAGAGAGAGAGATCAAACACATAGCTACTGGTACATACCCTCAGCCCCAAGGGAAAACTACTCCCTCCTCGTCATGGAGAGCGCCGGGATGATGAAGATGGCCACCGGTGAGGGGTTCCCCCTCCGGCAGGGTGCCGGAATGGGTCTAGATTGGTTTTTGGTGGC
Organism: Triticum urartu; assembly: GCF_056163025.1. Lineage (NCBI taxonomy): Eukaryota > Viridiplantae > Streptophyta > Magnoliopsida > Poales > Poaceae > Triticum > Triticum urartu. The sequence continues at coordinate 633,105,110 of NC_141879.1, forward strand.
TATGGAAGCTTCTGGCGGCGGAACTCCCGATCTATTCCGCTCCTCAAAGTTTTTAGCGTATATGGGTATATATAGGAGGAAGAAGTACGTCGGTGGATCTCTGGGCTGTCCATGAGGCAGGGGGCGCGCCCAGGGTGGGGGGCGCCCCCACCCTCGTGGGAAGCCCGGGACTCTCCTGGTCCATCTCCGATACTCCATGGGCTTCTTCTGGTCCAAAAATAAGTTCCGTGAAGTTTCAGGTCAATTGGACTCTGTTTGATTTTCCTTTTCTGCGATACTCTAAAACAAGGAAAAAATAGAAACTGGCACTGGGCTCTGGGTTAATATGTTAGTCCTAAAAATAATATAAAAGTGCATAATAAAGCCCATAAACATCCAAAACAGATAATATAATAGCATGGAATAATCAAAAATTATAGATACATTGGAGACGTATCACCACTCGAACCTGCACCTTGCCTCCATACCTTCTGGTTGCTGTTACGGCGTCTCGTCCCCCATGCAGTGGTGGCTGGAGCACACAAGTTCTTGAAGATCAGTGCCGAAGGAGGGTGGACTCCATCCCCATGTTCCTTAAATTAGTGGCCCATCATGCCACACACCTGGCACCAGTCTGGAAGGCGCTCGTATTTTACTGCAAAAATCTGCCGCTCCCCACCACGAATCAGCGACGTTGCTTTCTTCAGCGGTGCTTGCACATCAAGCCTGATCCTCACCCGGTAGAAGTTTCCCTCAAAATCGAAGGATGATGGTTCTGAGTCCACAAACTCACCCAACTTTGATGCCAACGCCTTCACCTTGCCATGATATGCTATCAGCAGATCAATGATCCTCACCCAGATCTCAAACTTGAACATCTCGATGGATGTGGGCTTAGAGTACCCATCATAAGGAACAATGATAACGGGGTTACCCCTGAAGTGCCACGGTCCCCCCCCCCGGGTGACCCTCTCCCAGTCACCTAAACAGTTGAACTACATCTGGAATAGGTTATCTTCTAGGGTTTTGATTTTGACTTGTCTTGCTAGATCCCACGCAGATCGCATGTTTTGAAAGAACCAGTAAGTACTGAAACCCTTGTCCATATGCACTCGCGCCAGAATCATCCACCCGAGTTCTTCCTCCGCGGGGGCATCGTCCTCTTCAAAGATCACGTCATCAAGATCCTCTTCCTTCAGGGCCAACTCTTGCATGATGTCCTCTAGCTTTCCCTTCCCCTTTGCTCCTGATCTAGAAGCCTTCGCACTGCTTGTCATGGTCTCGACTTGGAGATTGGATCGGTCTCACCAGGGAAACCGAACAGGTAAAGAAAACCCTAGCCCCACCTTGGCCCCGACGTCCTACCCGAGCCATAGGGCGGCCCGAGCAGATGCAGTCGGGGTCGTGGAGGGGAGGGGACAGCAGGTTCTCAACGTCGCCGCCGGCTGACGAGAGGAAGCAGTAAACCCTAGCTAGAGGGAAAAAGAAAGATTTGCGAGGGTTTGTCGTCGTACATTAGTGATCAAATGATTTCATGTTAACCGGCGCACAGGGCCGACCGAAAGGGGGGGGAGCAGGGCGGCCACCCCGAGCCCCCGAAAAATATAGGAGCCCCTCCCAGGTTACGCAGTGTACACACTGGCCAGGGTAGTTGGGCATGCATCAGCTGGAGTAAATAATACGTTCGTCCTGCCTAGCCCAAGTAGTAATATTGGCAGGTCCCTCGATGGTTCGGCAAATCCTATTCGGCGCTTCAGGCGCTCGTTATAGTGCAATTCTCAAACGGGCACCTGAAGCGTTGGGCCAGCCCATTCTATTCTTCTTCCCGATATTAGAAATAGCAAAAATGTGGCGTTTGTCTAGAAAAAGCAAAAATGTGCGTACGCAAGGAAGGATTCGGACCCCTGACACCTTCGTTACCAGCGGTGAACTCCAACCACCAGACCAACACCACGCCGTTGTACAGGTACTTCGTTTTTTTATTTGTTCTTTAGTTCGGTTTATTCCTTTTCTTTTTAATCCTTTTTGTTTTCTTTACTGCGTGTTTTTTTAATTCGTGAACCATTTTTAAATAGATGATTTTCTTTCAAATTTAGTTACCTTTTTCCGAAATGAATGAACTTTTTTTTTAACATTTTTGGTGATCTTTTAAAAAAGTCAATGAGCTTCTTTTTAACTCCGATGAACTTTTTCAATTCGATGAATTTCTTTTAAATCCGATGAACTTTTTTCAATTTGGTGTTTTTTTTTCAAATCAGATGAACTTTTTTTCAAAATGGATGTACTTTTTTTTAAATCCGATGAACTTTAATCAGTTCAATGACCTTTTTAGATCCGATGAACTTTTTTCAGATTTGTGAACTTTTTCTTCAAGATCGATGAACCTTTTTTTTCATTTTTAATAGATCTATGAATTTTATTTTATTTTTCACGGATATATACAAAATTGTAAAAACCAGAGGCGGGTCTACTTCCTGAACCAGCAGCGCAGCATGGGCGAACAAAAAAGCCAGCGAGGCGACCAAAGGCGAACCTGAAGCGAGCGAGGGAGCAATTTTGTTAATGGGCCGTGGCCCGCTGATGGTTCGCTCGGTCGGTGGGTCGCTCGATGGTTCGCTCCTTCCTTTCTTCAGTCACGGTTGAGGTTCACCGGTTAGCCGTTGGCTTTTAAAAAAAACAGAAAAAACAAAAAGTCATGAATTCAAAAAATATAGATACATTAAAAACAACGTTCACAAACTTCAAAACATTGACAAACTTGGCAAAAAACAGCAAATTTGAAAAAAAAACTTCATCAATTATGAAAACAAACATTATTGAATTTGAAAATAGTTCATGAATTTTTGAAAAGAGTTCATCAAATTTGAAAAAAAGTTCATTGAATTGAAAAAATCTCATAGATTTTTTTAAAAAAGTTCATCAAAAATGGAAAAGTTCATCGATTTGACGAAAAAAATTCAAATATTTTTTAAAAAATTCATCTAATTTGGAAAATGTTCATCAAATTTCAAAAAAGTTCGTTGAATTTGATAAAAGCTCATCAAATTGAAAAAGTCCATCGATTTTGATATTTTTCATAGAATTTGAGAAAGTTCATAAAATTGTAAAAAATGTCATCTATTTTGAAAAAGTTCCTTGATTTGGAAAAAAATCATCAAAAGTAAAAAAAGTTTCATCGATTTTGAAAATAGCCCATCGATTTGAAAAGTAGTTCATCAAAATTTTAAAAAAATTCATCAATTTGAAGAAAAAGTTCACGTATACACAAAATCAATTAATCGAACCAGGAAGAAGAAAAAAACTGAAAAGGAAAAGGAAAAAAAACAAAAAAGAGAAAATGGAAAACGAAGGAATAAAAGAAGGAAAAAGTTGCTGCTTAGCAGATCCCGCTTTGTGGCGGGGTGGTTAGACGAGCCTACCTGTGCGTCGGAGGTCGCAGGTTCGATACATGAAATTGGCGCTATTTCTTGTGGATTAAAAACACGGTATATGGGCCGAGCCCAGCTAACGCAACTGAAGGTGCTAGTTTGCAGAAAAAGTAATAACCGACACCTATTCGCAAAAAAAAAAAAACCGACGCCTGCAGCGCCAAATAGGGTTCGCCTACAGATTTGAGCATAGATGCTGAGCTGCCAGATCCAAAGTATTTGATGTGGTTTGTGCATGATGTTGGTCTGTTAGCCATGTGATGTTGATATAAAATTTGCTTTTGGTCCTTCCATGCTTGATTTGGTTTAAACATTGCATCAAAGTACAACCTATGACAAATGAGCAATTCCATTGTAGAGAATGACCATCCCAACATTCTTTGGGATTGAGCATGTCATGCGAATTCCAAGTCTGAATTCTGTGCACATCCGAACAACACAATTCGGGTTCAATACCAAAGTCACGGAGATTTGATATTGAGCCCAATCCAATTCCATGACGATGAATATCAACATCCAAACAGAGCATTAGAGGTCGTGACAGAAAACTAGAGATCATGAGAGAAAAACTAGGAAAGCCCGAGGAGACCCAGATTAGATGGGACACGGCTCGGCGCCGGAGCCGGTGGTGCACCAACGGCTGCGTGTGGTCTATAGATTTTGCGCCGGCTGCCGATCGACATTTTCCTACCCATACGTATTATGTTTCTACAGTTTGACTGCAATCTTATCATGTTGTAGATCTCAAATAGATTAACAATAAAGTGATGTTCTGTATGCTAATCATGGAGAGTAGCTTTTGCGTGAACTATGCGCGGGTAGTTGCCTCTTGATTTAGTCGTTTGCACGACTCATAAGAGCAACTTTGCACTATTTCTGAAAATCTGGAAGAATATTTCACGTTTCAATCATATCCACTTGCTCATTCATCTTAATTTCTCAGATATACTGCTATTTAAACTAATAATTTTACTATTAGTTCCCCCAAGAAATACTCTGCATTTTGGATTAAATTCTTATAGGACTATACATAGTCTCTTCAACTACCGCAGAACCTTTTGTACCTCAAGCATACAATGTTCTCTTATAGTTTTAGTACAGGTGACATCAAATACAGTTTGAATTTCTAAGGATGTATTGTGAATTGTGACATACTCCCTCCCCTCCGTTTCAAAATAAGTATCTCAATTTTATACTTACTTTAGTATAAAGTTGTACTAAGTTTAAGACACTTATTTTGAGACGGAGGAAGTACATACTCACCCTTTGTCTATTTTCTCTATTGGTTATAATATACTAGATGACCCGTTGCGCCAATGGCGCAAAGGCGGAGTGCAAGCCAAGTATTGTAAGAGTGTGCACTAAAATATGTAAACACAAAATGAAAGCATATATTTCTTTCATCATGGCTATTTCAAAAGCATACCACAAAGCAGTCTAAGCATCAAATAACCGACAGTTAAATGCACAGAATGATCTTAGAGGATTACATAAGATCCGAAAGGATGATAAACATAGAAGTCTTAGTAGACATCTATACTAATGCTAAGTTATATAACAAAGGGCTCTATACTAATGCAAGTTACATAACAAAGTGCTCTTGCAACTTGCTTATATTGAGTAAACGATCAGTCCTTTGGAAGTGCATTTGAAGGCGAAAGCATATGCTTGTCCTGTGTTAGATGACCCGTTGCATCCATGGCGCAAAAAGCGAGAGTAAGCCGAGTATCAAAATCATGCATATGAGATTGATTTAAAGCAGCTTAATAAATACTTACATTCCATTACATGATATCTTAAAAGAAAATACTCATATCACGCAAAAAAGGAAGAGCGAGCCCAGCATTCAAACCATGCATATTAGACTAATTTAGAACAAAGTTAATGAATACTTATATAGCTTAAAATAAAATATTCAAAACACTTGATAATAGCATACATTGATGGCTTTATAAAGTAAGCTATATTAGCACAGATTCATTGTGTCCATTAACTGTTGCCCGAGTCTTGTACCTGCCCGTTGCCCGAGTCTTGTACCTGCCGCGAGTAGGAAGGGAAGAATGAAGCCAAAAAATGATGAAATGATATGTTATAATAACAACAAATGATTAGAACAAAAGGCCAAGGCCAAACATCACCTTATCGTCAACTTAAGCATTTATTTTTGTGCATCTAAAATCCTACTCAATACCTAAGAAAAGGATGTCTTAGTAACATCCCAGGAGGACCAAGAACAAATGCAACAAGGGATTTCAAGAATACTGGCATTTCTCCATGCCCTGTGCCCACGTGGCTTGCTGTAACGAAGATCCTTTTTATCTCTAACATAGCAAGCACCTATACTATAGAAAATAGTTGCACAAAGTTGGAAATTGAAAACAGAAGTTAACACTCAAACAAAAAGGAAGAGAGGAGTTGACTTTTCCCCTAGCTTATTCATGTTTGTCACATACGACTTTCATTGCTGGGAGATAATCGTAAATAGAAATATGGTTCTTGTACCTACAAAAAACATGGCTCTTGTGAATCTCCAGCAAGGGCCTCTCTTCTAGTGAAGCCTCTATGTTTGTAATCTCGATTCTTTTATGTGAGTTCATTATATATCTATCTAAAATGAACAGTGCTAGGAGGTTATTTTAAAACTACATGGAAACATTAAATACCCTAGGTTTGCTTTTGACAATGCAATCGCAGACCTGTCGTATTTGCTTTATAACTTAAACAAAAGCAACTATAATGAAAATGCATTGGAAACAAATGCATATCTTCTGCATGGCATCCTCCCAAGCGAGAAATCATACTCTTCACTAAACCATAAGTGGGAATATGGGGTGGAGGTAGAAAAATTTGTAACCTGGACATATCAATCTGTAGCTTTTCCTTGCTCATTCTTTATGCACTTTCTTCTATCACAATGACCATCTGAATTTCGAACACCATGTCAGCTTCCTCTGCTCTAACCCCGTGGCCTGCCAGCATCGGATGCCACCAAAGCTGATCCCTGCCTACCAGGACACCAGAATTATAATATGAGAAGATAGTATAAGAAACAGAAAGAAAAAAATTGGTTAATCATCCCACAATGCTACTAAATTCCTTGGCTCGGCTTCTCTCGCGCTCGCGCAGGCGCCGCCGGCGGCGGCTAATCTCCCTCCTCCGGCCACCTCAGGCCCAGCCAAGAACAGATCCGGGACCCTCCCGGCGTCCTCTCTCCATCCATCCCCAAGCCCGGCGCCGTCGCCGGCCCTCTCCCCGCAGAGGAGTTCGAGTCAGGCCCTCCCCCTCTTCCTGTCCCGCTCCCGTGCGGCCGCGCCGGGCCGCACCGGGGCGCCCCTGCGGGCTCGAGCAGGCCCCCCTGCGCCTCCCTCTCCTCTCGCCACCGCCGGAGGCGTCGCCAGGCAAAGCCCTGGCGGCGCGGCGGCGGTGGGACCCCCTCGGTCGCCGTTATCGAGAGCGGGGGCGGCGCTGCTCCGCTGCTCCAGGCGGTGATGCTGCGGGAGGGTGATAGCTGGCCGTGGCTGGGCGTGCTCGGCTCGGCTGGACTTGGTGCTCTGTCGGGCGCCACGACGGGCGGTGGAGGATGGATCTCGGGACGGCGGCCCCAGGACGGTGGTGGGCGACGACGGCTGCGGTGTTCACGCACGCGAAGCAGTGGCCGTGGTATGCCAGCCGGTCTTCGGTCGTGGGGTGCGACTGCTGGTGAAAACCATGCCTGACTGCGTTCGGGGTGACGATGGCGGCGTCCACGGGCGTCGTGACCCTGCTGAGGGCGTCGTCGCTGCAGCTTGTCTCCTGACTGAGTTTCTGGCTGTGGGGTCTCCTGGATGGCGCTAGTCCAAGATGGTGGCTGGCGGTGTTGCCGGGGCGGCGGCCCCGGGTTCGGTGGTGGCGGCTTCGGCCAGGGGGTGGTGCGTGTCTGGTCGCGGTGGATCGTGGGATCCCGTGGCCAGAGTGAGGTCGGTCTCGGCAGAGGTGGTGGTTAGTGGGCGGCGGTCCGTGGTGGCAGGTGGTCGGCACATCTCCGGGAGAAATCCTTGCTCCGGTCTTCACCGGAGCCGACAACGGCGGCGCCTGCGGCTGCCGCGATCTTTCTTGGAAGCGTCGTCGTGGAGGTGCTCCTCCTTCAACCCATGGCTTTGGCTCCGGAGGGAAACCTCAGATCCGCTGGACCGGGCGATGGAGGCGCCATAGCGTCTTTCTCCTCCTTGGGGGCATTGTCTCGGAGCCGGCTACGACTGAGAGACTGGTGGATGATGGCATCTTCGCCGTCGATGGCGGCATCTTCGCGGCGTGGTTTGCTGAGGCGGGGCGCTGGTTTCTGTTTGGCAACGATGATGGCGTCGAGAGGAGCTTGGGTTGCGGCGTGGTCTTCGGTAGTCGGTTCTTCCCGGCGTGTCCGAGGTGCTCTTCCGTGGTTGCTTGGTTGCTTTGAAGTCGGAGCTGCGATGGAGCGAGTCCAGGTGGTGACGATGACAGACACTCGGCGGTCGTTTACGGAGGGCACGGTCGGCGCAAGTCCTGCATATTTCCCTTCTGTTTCTTGTCGTCGAAGTTAGAGCTGTCGGTTGCTTGCGAGTGTGGCCATCTGTTGACATGTGCCGTCGTGGATTCTGTTCCATGTTGGTGGCCAGGTTGACCGGTGGTACCCATGTCATGTGGGTTGTGTTTTATCAGTTTTAGCCCGATTTTCCATTAATTAATCGAGCAATTCTCTTCTTCTTAATCAATGAAAATGGCAAGTCTTTTGCCTCGTTTCAAAAAAAAAAAATCCTTGCCTCAGTTAAGGTGCTTTTCAACACCATCACCGAACCCGGAGTAAACTGTGCCCATCTCAGCAGCTGCCACACACTGGTGCCAGCCACGCGACAGCAGCGGCGAGGAGGCCGGCAGCATACTTGAACGTTCAAAGCTGTTCAAAGCTCTTCAGGTTGTCTATCTATCTTAAATTCCTCTCTTTTACCAAAAGTTAGACACGACCGAAAAGTCAAAGAAACAAAGTTCTTCTGGTTGTGTATCTCTTAGATTCCTCTCTATTTTCTTTAAAATTAGATGCGATCGAGAAGGAAAAGAAACTAACTTTGTGCACTGTTTATACACGCCAAGAGGAGAAAATATATAGAAGAAGTAAAACCAATTAGAGTAGCATATAGGTTTATAAATATACAAAATTGTCGAGCATGAATTTCCATTTTACACTTTGTCTAGTAGATTAAGTATATAACAAAGCAAACAGTAAATATGCGAGCTCAGTGTCGCTTGTTGGCAAGTAAACGGAAGGCAACCAAAACTGAAGATATACATGTTCTGGACAGGACAGTGGTTGCTTCTGTTTGTTGCTGGCCTCTTCTGTCCAAGGCTACGAATCATATGGTCAGCAACTAAAACAACCATGAATTAATAAATTAGTTAACTGTAATTAACAACAATAGACTTCACATATGAATCCAAAATGGCAATGAACTACCCGCAAAAAAAGGGCAATGAACAGAGGAGACGTATATATTTCTTCTCTACAGATTCTTATAGCAACAAAAGCATTTGTGCATAGAAATAAGTGCCTTTCATTGAGCTTTTCAATTCAGCACACATGAGCAATTAACTTTCAAAATCCTAGAATAATAGAGGCATAGGTAGGAAACACCAACCTGCAATAGATGTTACATAGAGAACTTTTCAGTTCAGCACACATGAGTATTTAACTTGCAAAATCCTAGAATAATAGAGGCATAGGTAGGCGGTAGCTGCAGTGAGAAAGAGAGGAAACACCAACCTGCAATGATGTTGGATAGAGAAAATAAACAAGAACGACCCAGCAGGAGCATATCCACAAGCCAATGGGGATAACTGAAAGTAGCAATTTGTGAAACATAACAGAGAAAGTCCAATCACTAAGTTGCATAAGAACAAAGACGACAAAGGAATATTGTGAGATTGATCTTGGCTTACCTTCTGCCAAGGACAACGTCGACGGCACCGTTGACCACCGCTTCGCCAGCAGCGCACCAGCGCCGCGCCTGCTTCAGCAGCTGCTCCACTCATCCTCGGCGGCGCCACAAAGAGAAAAAACGAAAAAGAGGAATCAGGGGAAGAAGCAGAGCAATGAAGAGGAGAAGAGGCAGCGGAACATATTTTAAAGTGCTTTTGCCTCTGGTTTAAGCACAAAAAGACATGCAATGCATTAGTCTGAGTGTACTATCTCAACCGTTTCTCTAATAAAAATAAAGAAGGTATACAGAGAGAATAATATTTAGTAAAGCACATATGCGTATATAATTTGCTGATTTCATGATGATCATGCCCCTCTCAGAAAGAGTAATATGTATGAAGCAGGCGTATATTATCTAATTCTAAGCAAGAAAGCTTGGATAAAAAAAACGCTAGTAGCTTATTTTAGATGATTTGTTGTAGCGACCACGGCACAAATAATCACTTGAATCTCGGACTAACTGTAAGCATAAAGTGGGATTATATAATCCTCGTCTTTTGTTTTCTTTTCTTCTCGAACGACGCAGGAGAGCTGCTTGTCATTTCATCTCTGACTAACTGTACAGACATTCATGAAGTCAGGTATATTTGTTCAGCAAGATCCCTCCTAGACTCTCAATCGGGGTATACTTTTCAAATACAATCAAAAAAATATTTGCAAGCATGAAAAGAATTCATGGCCTCTGACACACTGATCAAGAAACCAGAAAAACACTACACTGAACAATACTTTTTGTTAGACCTCAAGTCCAGAACCGTCATCAGGTGTCCCTTTCCTTGCTGCACCCACGACCTAACCAACCATCTAAGGAAGCAACTTCTTTCTATTATTGGTCCCCACCACTGAAACAACAACCAATGTTTTAGCATGCCAATTATTTATGAAGTCCCCGAATTCTTGCTGATTTGATCCCAAACTCAGCTCCAGGTTCGGTGCGGTGCGCTGGTGTCGGCGTCAGGCGGCGTGCTGCTGTGTCGATGCGTCTCCGTGCTCCTGTGTCGGTGCGTCTCCCTGGATTCCAGGCGAACGACAGGGCAACGTGCGTTGCCTGGGCTTGGTTGGGCAGGCCCTAGTGGTGGTTGCGTGCTGCTTGCTGGGTGGGCTCAGAGCTACCTGGGCTGGACGTTAGTCATTCTTTTTTTTCCACTAATCCGTAATATATAATATATATACTGCATATATACTATGGGCCCCCTTTTAGTCTGGGCCCCGGGCCGTCGCACCTCTCGCACTGGTCCAAAGCGGGCCCTGTATGAAGCAAAACCACAACAGCTTAATCTCCCAAGAGCAGGATCGTAACATACTTTCAGAAAAGCGCAGTCCAGATCATACACTCATGAATAAGTGTTTTGGTTTTCAACTGCCACAATGATATCCCCCCTACCGCAAGCCCCTGCCTATAGCTTTAAACTGAACCAGCAAGTTAGCATGTCATTTATTTACAAAGTAATGCTTAGCAACCTAATTCCCCAAAGGCAGGAGTCTAGATAATTTCAGGATGTGCGTTTAGATTATCTTTTCTATTACCAATTCTGAACATGGCACAACAGTTTAGTTCTTGTTATTTAAGCTCACAGCATCTAAATTGAGAATTGCTCACATGTCATGAATTTTTTTTGCAGTCATAATCCCAGTAGGTTTACTTGCACATTAGGAATGCTAGTAGCTTACTCTTTCTGTATTCTGAAAGAAAACAAAAAAACAGACATTAGAAACGTCCAAGTAGCACCAAAAGAATAAAACAGGGGAGGTTAGAAAATACTCAAGCATGAGGATGGATGGGTAATTATCAAACAGAACAAAAGGGAAAAAGAAAAGCAAGAAGCTCCCTTCTCCCATTCTTTTTTGTTCCCTTTCACTTATATACATCACAGCAACACACATGCACTTTAACTATAGAAAAACATAATTCCCAATTGAGGAACAAAGTTATATTACAGCACCACATTTTATAAGCACTATACATCTATAGTGACCTTACTTGGGTATGACCTAAGTAGGCTTGACATTCACCATGATTCATACACACAATGTGCTACATCTGAGATAGAACATGAAAATGCAAATGGAGAAATTCTCCATTTTTATGGTGATCCATTAATCATAAGCAGGCATTTATAGTTCAACTTCTGACATTGTGTACTGTTTGGAGGTATAAATAAGGAATAGAAAAAAATAAGAAACAGTGACTTAATTAGTCTTTAACTAATATTTGAAGGTATAAATAAGGAATAGAAAAAAATAAGAAACAGTGACTTAATTAGTCTTTAACTAATATTTGAAGGTATAAATAAGTAGGCAAATTGGTATCCAATTGCCGGCTTGAGTTTCACACTTCAAGACCACTTCTTTCCATGGATTTTAGGCATTAGATAGTTGGTTGATTTCAAAGTTTCTTAGATGAATTGAAAGGAAAAAGGATAGAGCAGAAGAGGAATTAATCAGGTAGTGGAGGAGCTCACCAAGAGTTTAGACCTGTCGATCTAGCCGTGTGGACGTTGGATGTAGAAATAGAGAACATGCCTGCTCTTCTTCTTTCTCCCACATCACCAAATCAGAGGAGGGAAATAAAGCCCAGCAGTAACTTCAACTGGCACCTGGAGACGGCACAGTGTGTGTGCGCACTGAACAAAACCTAACCGTAAAGCAGAGCAATTGCTATCCGGTCAGCCACAATCTCTGATGGGGGCGTGAGCATACCGAGCATGGTCGCAGCAGTCGCCTTCGCGGTGGTAGAGGCGCAGCTCGGGGCTGAGGACCTCGCCGGCGTGGGTGACAGGTCCACGCGCTCGCGCTGGAGCTCGCCCTCGGCCCTCTCCCGTCTGTCGCCTTGCTGCACCTACCTCTTTCTCCCTCTCATCTGCTCGAGCGTCGCCTCTTCTTCCTTCTCTCTTCCTCTCATCTGCTCGACCGTCGCCTCAGTCGCCCTTTACTCGTCTCCCCTCCAGATTTCACTGGTCTGGATCCGGAGGCAGGGAAGGAGGAGAGGAAGAGGAGGAGGTCGCCCCGGCTGCATCGAGCGCCAGAGAAGAGGCCCGGAAGAGAAGGCGGCGGCGCGGGAGGCCCTGAGGCAGAGGGTCGTGGAGCAGGGGAGGCCGGACGACGCGAAGAGGATGGCGAATAAAAGGAGACGTGGCTGGTGCCGCTAGTTGGGTGCACTAGCTCATTCTTTATATGTTCAATTCCTCGCTCTACTTTCGAGATCACACTGACACATAACCTAAATGTATACTGGAGATATGCACATTCCAGATTAAGCTTTGCTACATTCACGGACAGTTACGGGGCATTACGGGGCTGGGTGCCCAGCCCACCAGTTAAATCAGGGATGAGGGGAGAGGCGGTTAATTAGGAAAAGAAGATTAATTAGGCCAATTAAAACAGGACAGCTCAGCAGGCCCGTGAAGTCCGTGAGCCAGGAGTCCGTGCGTGTAGCATTTTTGTTCCAGATTATAGTCATGTTGTTTATATCAAGGGCCCCAAAATTTAGATTCGCCCGCCCCGGACTCCTAAAATCTCAGGACTGGCCCCTTCCGGCGCAACATGATTCTGTTATAAGGCTTGTGCTAATGAGTGAGGCTAGTCCGATTACAAGCCGCACGTTGGGCCGCTTCTATTCGAGCCCAGCATTTTTGTTCCAGATTAGTCATGTTGTTTATATCAAGGGCCTCAAATTTTAGGTTCGCCTGCCCTAAACTTCTAAAATCTCAGGACCGGCCCTTCCGGGGCAACATGATTCTGTTATAAGGTTTGTGCTAATGAGTGAGGCCAGTCCGATTACAAGCCGCATGTTGGGCCGCTTCTATTCGAGCCCAGTAATGCCGAGCATATCGCATCGTGCAGTAGCACCGAGCTGTTTACTCCGGGACGTCCGCATTCTGCGGCAGAATGTCGAGCCTTCGCATAGGCTAGTCCCTGGACTGGGCCGGCCCACGCAGGCAGCGAGCGCCGTAAAAAACAAACAGAAAACGAAGTGCTTCGAAAATGATTCGAGCACGCGACCGCACCCCTGTAGACGAAGGTACCTAACCACTACACCTGATACGTGTTAGTAGCAAAACGGCAATTCAAACACATTAGTACAAGCAACATCGGCTGGTCGGATTATTTTCCTTTTTTTGATATTTTCTTGTAAGTTCAATTTTTTTTAAAATTCCGAACATTTTTGACAGCACAGAAATGAGTTTTAAGAAAATGTTAGCAATTTTTCGAATTGGTAACAAAATTTTAAAATCAGTACCAAATTTGAAGTTGTGAAAAAATATTCAAAAAAGGAACATTTTTTTTAAAATTATGATCAATTTTGATAAAACGAACAACTTTTTAGAAAATGTGAACAACTTTTTGAATTGTGATTTTTTTAAACAGGAACATTTTTTGAATGTGTGAACAAATCTTGAATAAATAGGGATATTTTATTAATTCCAAACAATTTTTGACAATCAAGAACAAGTTTTGACAAAATGCAAACAATTTTTTAATTTTTGAACACATAAAAAAAGAAATTCTTTGAATCTCTGAACACTTTCATAGACAAGACCATTTTTTTACATATGCGAACAAAAGAATTGAAATTGCAGAAAATGTTTTTGCGAAACGTGAAACATTTTTTGAAGTTGCAAACAAATTATGAAATTCCGAATAAAATATTAAACCACGAACATTTTTTGGAATTTTTTAACAAATATTTGAAAAATGGAACATTTCAAGAAATTATGAACAAAAATTGAAACCACGAACATTTTTCAAATTTGTGAACAAATATTTGAAAATGGAACATTTAATGAAATTACGAAAAAAATTGAAACCGCAGACATTTTTTGAATTTGTGAATAAATATTTGAAAATGGACTTTATGAAATATCTAACAAAAATTTGAAACCACGAACATTTTTTGGATTCCTGAACACTTTTTCAAACTCGAACATTTTTGAATTTCAAACCAAAATTTGCAAATGCGACATTTTATGTAATTCTGGAAGTTTTTTCGAAAATATGAACATTTTTAAAATTTGTGAATAAATTTTGAAATACATGAATATTATTTCAAATTCAAAACATTTTTATTTTGTGAACATTTTTTAAAACAATGAAATAAGCAAGAACGGAAATGAAAAAACAGCAAAAGAAAAAGAAAGAAAACAAAAGAAGAAAAGAAAAAAAACAAAGAGAAAAAAAAACAGTTCAGGGAACCTCCTAGAAGGTTCCCAAAACCAGAAAACTGGGCTGGGAAACTCTAGAAAGTTCCCAAAACCGGATACACTGCAACACGTTAAATGGGCCGACCCAAGTCATCACTCGATCGACAGGGTCTGTGCGAAAGGTTGACAATTTGACACAGCGTGCATCAAATAGGATATTCCGTTTACTCCTGTCTGACGCTCGTTAGCGTCAAGATGTGGAGCTTTCGCTGAAGGTAGGTGCAGATGGGCCGGCCCATTTAGAGGTCAGAAGTTCGAGCGCTTTAAAAGGATCGCCAAAAATTAAACCAAAGAGAAAAAAATGGTTCAGGAACCTCCTAGAAGGTTCCCAAAACCAGAAAACTAGGCTGGGAAACTCTAGAAAGTTCCCAAAACCGGATAGGCTGCAACACGTTAAATGGGCCGGCCCAAGTCATCGCTCGATCGGCAGGGTTTGTGCGAAAGGTTGACAATTTGACACAGCGTGCATCAAATAGGATATTCCATTTACTCCTGTCTAACGCTTTTTAGCGTCAAGAAGTGGAGCTTTCGCTGAAGGTAGGTGCAGATGGGCCGGCCCATTTAGAGGTCAGAAGTTCGAGCGCGTTAAAAGGATCGCCAAAAATTAAACCGCCCAACCAGGGATCGAACCTGCGACATCCCCGCTCGGGAAGTCTTGAACAAATAGAGCTAATATGTTCTACTGGTTTTCTAGCAAAGAGAGAGCTTAAAGTACCAGACAGCTTTTGAATTTTTTTGAACAATTCACGAAAATCGAGAACAAAAGAAAAGAAAATTATGAACAAAATTTTACAAATGCGAAACCCTTTCTAAAACCATGATTTTTTTTAAATTCAAACAAACTTTTCAAACATGAACAATTATTGAACACTTGAACAAAAAATTCGAAATTCCAAAAATATGAACAAACTCACGGTATGGAAAGGGCACTACATCTACACCTAGCTTGGTCCCCGGCAGACCTTGATTATTTCTTCTTTGCACAATGATGTTAGTAAACAATTATTCACACATTAGAGGCTTGCAGGTTTATCAAATTGATAGAGAGTTTGCCAAATCACAACACTCTACTCTAATATAGGGTTACCATCATCTTGTAAACTACATACTCCACTGATGTTCTAATCTGTCCACATTGCTTATGCCAAATATCCTTGAGCAATGGAAGCAAATGCTTTTGTTTCATCAACGAGAACATTGGTTCTGAAGAGGTGAGGGTGCCATTGGTCCATGGAACAACTAGCATGTTGTTTCTAGATGCTTTTGTTCAATTTGAAGTTGTGGTTGGCTTCTCATGGTCTGACTCGATCCATTTTATTTTGAAGAGCAGATTGTCACTCTCCAACAAAGGCTATTTTGTTTTCTATGTTTATCATCAACTGTCTATGTTGCTTGTCCTAGGGACGCATACGTGCGCGTCACAAGCATACCAGTAATCTCTGATCAAGGCACAAGCTATTTGCACCGAATTCTTTGGGCAAACCCTTATCTTCGACATGAAATAAATGACCTGGAGAAGGGCCTCTTGTCCAGTTCAATGCAGCATACGAGATGCTCACTACCTTGTTGCGTCTAGTGGGGAAGTTGTGATTGTATCGTGTGCTCCCGTGATAATGACAGGTTGTGTTTTCAGGTTCTTCAAGTTGGACATGGAAGCATTGGAGTGATCGTCCCTCGATGACTAGGAGCTGGATCATACCAACCGCTTCCTTTGCAGGGGTCTGCCTATCGGGGCGAAGGAGGAAGGCAAGATGAAAGTCACTATGGCCAACCAGTCACGACGCGCAAAAACGACCGAGTGCCTTAGCTCCGCCTGGGCCGTTCATACCGTGTAATGGGCGCCGCGTGCTAGGAGCCAGGACAATGTTATGTGTGCATGTACTTTGTATGTATGTCTTGCAAACATGCAATGTAGTTCTTAGGAACCTGGACCTGATGAGGTCTCCTGGTCTCTTCATAGTAAAGGAGCCTTTATACTGTTATAAACCCTTATACCAGTGGTTGCAAAAAGATATTGCTGGCGCTCACAATAGATAGATTTGGTGTGTGGGAATTCCTTTAAAGATTGAAGTCTTTGTATGTGGCAGCTCTTCCTTGATTTTGTGCTTTCCAAGGATAATATATATATAAGCGAAACTAGGGTGGCTCCCCTCTTTGTTACTTTTGTAATGATGTTGAAACCGTGTGTCATTTGTTCATCGATTGTCATGTGTCCAAGCTCTTTTTGTGATTCTTAACACTCATTGTTGCCCCTCTTCTCTCGGGAAAGCTTTCTCGTGGTTTTATGCTTTCCTCCTCGGTGGGGATTGCTGCTATTTGTTGGGCTATATGTATCACATCAAATAGAGCCACCTTTGATGAACATACCATGCGTTCTCCTCTATAAATGCTCGCTGCTAACTTCTTGGAGAGGTCTCCGAAAAGGGTAGGATCAAAAGATGCTGAAGTTGGGTACTTCATGGTTCATGGGGTACTTCACGGTTCATGCATAAAGCTTTGGAGCTGGCGCACATTTAGGCTGGAGTAGCAGATCTTCATCTTGCTGGAAATGGAGCGGTTGTTTTGTTGTGTGCATGGTTCCTACGCTGAACTTATAGTCGTGCTTGTACTATTAGGGTTTTGCGTCATAGTAGGCGTTTTGAGTGTGGGACACCTAGCAGCGGCTTTCGTAATAGTGCATTGAACTCACTTTTCTCTCTTTCTTCGTCTCCTACAATGTGTAAAAACTCTGTATTTCCGTTGTGAAATGGAAAGGGGAATGGCCTGGTTCGGAAAAAATGTACTCTGTATGTATGAATGACTCCATGTAGGTAGTGGGACGCCATCCGTGTACGTATGGTGTTGAGCCGACTTATGTGATCCATTAGGTTGCAGGAGATTGCGGAGGCCAAGATTGCCCTAGGTTGCATTGATCAGTCAAGGATTGAAGCGTATACTGCAACTCAATTTTGAGGCAAACTATTAATTGGTGACCGAGTTCCTCATTACCAGCGGTGCACCCTGGCCTCACCTCTAATCTTCCTAAATAATAGAGTGCATGTAGTTCTTGATTGAAGTACGGCCGTGACATATACCCCAAGTGTGTCTGGAAAACATGCATCTTCCTCGGCATGAGATCATGCGTTTTGATTCAGCTCCTGCAGCAACATACTATCTGTTGATCTTTCAGGCCTAACATGACAACGGTCGCCATGGGAAGCGATCAATCCATGAGGAAAAAAAGTGTAATTCAATCATGCGGGCCAGGGATAACCCATCTCCCCCAACCCTAGCTTTTGCTGCTACCATCTCCCCTCCTCGTTGGCAGCTACGCGTCGATCGTTGCTAACGGCAGCGGCTTGCCCTCCTCAAAGTGCTAGGTGGGCTCGTTTCTCCCTTTTCCTTGGTGGCGCGTTCCTCTAGTGATGACATGATCTAGCAGCAAGATATTGACTATTCTTACTTCGGGTAATGACTAAGAACCACGCTACCATAAAGATGAATTGGGTATACATATGTTTTACTTGAGTCCAAGAAACATGGAGTTTGCATATGTTGACTAATATGGCATTACGATAACTATTACATCTTTGGATGTTTGTCTATTTTTTTATTAAGGAGCGGAGCTAATGCCATACGTTCACAAGAAGTCATTTTGCAATGTATTAAAGGAGAGTTATGTGTTCACGTGACATATTTGTATGTTAGTAACAATGTGTATATGGTATTAATGGTGTGGTTGCGTATTGACGTGCAGGTGCATATGTACATTCATCATGTGTGTTGTGTATTTAATTACATGTGGGTGGATTCTCATCTTACCATTATCTCACATGAATATCTAATTCAGTTGTTGTCATTTGTTGGTAGTCAAGTCTAAAATGTATTAATAAACGCTTGCATCTTGAGCTAAATTTGGACTTGTGCTAGCTTTCAGTTGTTTGACGGGCATTCCTCATGTTCTCATTGAACTAACAAGGTCTTATTTGTGTTAATAAAGTGCAATATAATTTGAAAATTCATATTCCTCCGGTTCACCAATAGAGGGTGAAAAATGACATGTTTGTTGTTCAATAAAAAGCACTAACTACTCAATCAGAATGAGAAACATTAGAAAGATTTATTGTATTATTGAAACAAACTTCATGAACCAATACCCTAAACATGAAATACTTAATGATTTTCCGAATGTGCTTAACAAAATATACAATCCACAATTGCACCTAATGGAAATGTAACATTTTATTCGCTTGATGTAGCGTTCAAAGGTAAATACTAATTGGCTTCTAAAGAAGTCCTTCAAACCATGAATGAACATAACCATCATTCCCGTTGGCAGAATTTGGCGGTGCATTGACAAACTCATCATAGTCCATGTTATATTGGCCTACATTATTGCCATTATGTCCCAAATAAGCATCCATCCCTAGGTTCCCATTGTAGTGTGGTTGGTTCGATGGAGTGTAGGCCAAGGTACCATTGCTAAAGGATTCACCGGCGGAGAAGTCATTGCCATTGGGGTAGAACAACTGTGGGGGGCCCTCCACAATGCTCCCAATGGTTGAGTTAGTGATTGTGTTGTTCTGTGGTGGCTCCATTGAGTTGTAAGAACTTGGATAGTTCTGAAGGTGTGGAGGTAAATCTTGTACAGGATCAGGAATGGGTTGTACGAGGGATGTCAAATGGGAACCCAAAGATGGTGGTGCTGACTGAAATATTTGTGGTACCTGCACATGAAAAGGTAGTATGATTTGCGGTAAGGAGATGTGTATAGTTCTAATCATGTAGCTGAAGTTGTGGTGGTAAATCTTATACCTGATGAACAACTGGTTGTAGGTGGGACGTTAAACGAGGTGCTAAAGGTGGTGGTGCAGACTGGAGCGATACCTGCATAGGAAAATGTGGTTCCATCGTGTCTTGTGGTTTTGATGGTAGTGGAACCGACGACAACACTTGAGGTGGAATACAATGAGATGACGATGGTTGTTGGGATGAAAGAGGAGTATTCAAGTAATCACATGATGGGCCTCTTAGCATCAACTCATTCGTTGGTACGTTTGGACCACCCGTCTTGGGTTCACTTATAGGATGAAGTGGAGGCATACGACGTCTAATGTCCTCCCGGACCCACAAAAGTTCATTGAAGAGCTTGTTAAGATCTTCAAGACTAAGATCTTCTTCCTTGGAGAAGATAAAATTTGGTACAATACCTGGGTTCTCGTCTTGGATATTTTTGATATGCTCGAGGGAGAGTTCTGCTCTCTTCTCATGTGTCACACTTTCCATGTCCAACCGAGCCACCTCCCCCTGCAACATTCTAATCCTAGCATTAGTTGCCTCATCAGCCAACGGCTCGACAAGTGGACCTCCTGATAAGAAAGCTTCAACTATGGGTGCCGCTGATGGCGTCCCAAATGAGTGCATTATTCCAGACTCCATCTCCAAGACGACAGCAACCCTCACGCCCGTGAGGACGGAGAGGTCACATGCCATCTTGTACAAGCCATCACGTCTCTTGGAGAAGGTGATGCCACGTTCCCTTTTGTCCTCGATGAAACAAATACCCTCCCTCTTCTCTCTCCTTGGCATATTAAGTTAGAAAACTCGAGGACTTATTACTATAAAAGGTAAACTACAAAAATGTACTAATAGGTAGATGCTTACTAGTGTTGTTGGCTAACTATGGGTGATTGTGAGATATAAGGAGATGAACTCCCTTTATATACGAAAAGGGTTGTGAACATGAATGTTTAGCTCACTCCTTATCCAATTATTCACATTAATTAAGATCCAAAATTAACCGTTTGTTATTTGAATGAGTAAAAGTTTTCGAGTCTTCAATGGGCACCAAGATATGTAGTCAACAAAATGCTGATTTATGGTTGCCATTATTTTTTGCTAAAACATAACATAAGCGAGGACATGCTAATTTGGAACCATTATTGAGTTTTTACGCGAGGCATTCACATACAATAGAATTTTATTTAATTGCATAACCAATGGTTATCCATTTCTTTAGGTTATTAATTGTGCACCCAATTTATCTTGCATACCTTGGTATTGCATTAATTACATCCCAATCCTCCATTGAGAGCAATGTAGTCTATACCTGACCATGAAATACATAAGATGCTAATAGAAGGCGAGGGAGTTACTTTCAGCCTATGGCGCCTCTACTAGATAGGCGTACGACTAAATCATATTTCCCTACAAGGGCACCATGACTTTGATATGTATATGTGCTTCATGCTAGTACTTCTGTTCCTTGTAGTGAAGCCCGTCAGGATATGCTTTAATAATATCTACATTGTTGATGAAAGTAACCAAAGTAAATTAAGTGGGTCAATCAACCCAAGTAAACAGAGTTTTACACATGATGCAAACCTTGGTTACCTTGTGAGCTGCTTTATTTGCATCCCTCTAGGACAATTCTTTTAATCGATGTTCCCGGTCATGCCTTCCATACTATACGTTGACCAACACACACTTCTACAAAATATGTAAAATCCGATTCTGCCTAAATTTGTAGCACTCGGTATGTTAGGGGAAATTAGGCTTGACACTGCTATGAAACTTCATGTATCATATCTTAGGATCACCCATATCAAGCCTATATATATCTTCTCTTGAAGGTATGAATGCCTGCAATGAACTCTGACAAGTTAGTGATTGTACCTTCTTTCCATATTAATATTGCTTTGCAACTAGAATTTCTTCCTTGGACCCAAGCACAAAGTAAATCTAATTTATGTGTAGATGCCATCATTGTCTTGCTAACATGGCCATGTTAAAATACTGAATATATTGAAACTTCAGTGCTCTTTCTTTCTTGCTTGCTTGCTTGCTTTGTATGGCACAATTTTCACCATGTAGCCCCACATTATTAGGTAGTTTCTAATGTCCTGCAAGTGCATGGTGCTAGTTTAAGCACACTTTCGGAGAGTATTGTCCCCATTTATATCGTGCCAACAAAGAGCGTATGCGAGTGATATGGCGAGTGCTTCGACCAAACACCCGAGGTTCCACGAGTCTCGAGTGAATTGACTACGTACTTTGGTATCTACAAGACTTGAGATGGTTATGGCAGAAGTAGTAGGTTGCAAAGGATAATAATACAATAAGAGACTAAAGTTTACAAGTAAAAAACATAACTAACCATTTTTCATCCAATGAAGAGGTTAGGCGCGGAGCACTTCCGTTCATGTTAAATAGTGAAAGTGCGTTGTGCAGCAGTAGCATGGTCTGTTTGGTAGGCGAGTCACTCTAGAATAGCCAAACTCCTCCTATTAGGATTGTTTGACTCTATTGTACTGCTTTTCATTACCATCACCAAAGGTTAGCTCAAGCATTAAGATTTTTAGATCGAACCAACGCTTTAGGTGCCAAGGCTTCTTCGCTACTAATATTGACTTCTCTCGGCATGGATACCAAACACATGAAGGAAATATGCCCTAGAGGCAATAATAAAGTTATTATTTATTTCCTTATATCATGATAAATGTTTATTATTCATGCTAGAATTGTATTAACCGGAAACATAATACTGTTGGGGAACGTAGCAGAAATTCAAAATTTTCCTACGTGTCACCAAGATCTATCTATGGAGAGACCAGCAACGAGGGGAAGGAGAGTGCATCTACATACCCTTGTAGATCGCTAAGCGGAAGCGTTCAAGTGAACGGGGTTGATGGAGTCGTACTCGCCGTGATCCAAATCACCGATGATCCTAGTGCCGAACGGACGGCACCTCCGTGTTCAACACACGTACAGCCCGGTGACGTCTCCCACGCCTTGATCCAGCAAGGAGAGAGGGAGAGGTTGAGGAAGACTCCATCCAGCAGCAGCACAACGGCGTGGTGGTGATGGAGGAGCGTGGAAATCCTGCAGGGCTTCGCCAAGCACCACAGGAGAGGAGAAGGACTTGGGAGAGAGGAAGGGCTGCACCAGGGAGAGATCAAATCGTGTCTATTGCAGCCCCAATACCTCAAATATATATAGGGGAAGGGGAGGGGTTGTGCCCCCATCTAGGGTTGCCTCCCTAGGGGTGGCGGCTGCCCCCAAAACCCATCTAGGGTGCGGCCAGGTGGAGGGGGAGAGGGAGGCGCACCAGGGTGGGCCTTAAGGCCCATCTGCCCTAGGGTTTGCCCCCTTCCCCTCTTCCTTTAGCCTTGGGCCTTGGTGGGGGGGCGCACCAGCCCACCTGGGGCTGGTCCCCTCCCACAGTTGGCCCATGAAGCCCTCCGGGGCTGGTGGCCCCACTTGGTGGACCCCCGGGACCCTCCCGGTGGTCCCGGTACGTTACCGATAAACCCTAAAACTTTTCCGGTGACCAAAACAGGACTTCCCATATATAAATCTTTACCTCCGGACCATTCCGGAACTCCTCGTGACGTCCAGGATCTCATCCGGGACTCCGAACAACATTAGTTAACCACATACAAACTTCCTTTATAACCCAGCATCATCGAACCTTAAGTGTGTAGACCCTACGGGTTCGGGAGACATGCAGACATGACCGAGACGTTCTCCGGTCAACAATCAACAGCGGGATCTGGATACCCATGTTGGCTCCCACATGCTCCACGATGATCTCATCGGATGAACCACGATGTCAAGGACTTAATCAATCCCGTATACGATTCCCTTTGTCTATCGGTACGATACTTGCCTGAGATTCGATCGTCGGTATCCCGATACCTTGTTCAATCTCGTTACCGACAAGTCTCTTTACTCGTTCCGTAACACATCATCCCGTGATCAACTCCTTGATCACATTGTGCACATTATGATGATGTCCTACCGAGTGGGCCCAGAGATACCTCTCCGTCACACGGAGTGACAAATCCCAGTCTCGATTCGTGCCAACCCAACAGACACTTTCGGAGATACCCGTAGTGCACCTTTATAGTCACCCAGTTACGTTGTGACGTTTGGCACACCCAAAGTATTCCTACGGTATCCGGGAGTTGCACAATCTCATGGTCTAAGGAAATGATACTTGACATTAGAAAAGCTTTAGCATACGAACTACACGATCTAGTGCTATGCTTAGGATTGGGTCTTGTCCATCACATCATTCTCCTAATGATGTGATTCCGTTATCAACGACATCCAATGTCCATGGTCAGGAAACCGTAACCATCTATTGATCAACGAGCTAGTCAACTAGAGGCTTACTAGGGACATGGTGTTGTCTATGTATCCACACATGTATCTGAGTTTCCTATCAATACAATTCTAGCATGGACAATAAACGATTATCATGAACAAGGAAATATAATAATAATCAATTTATTATTGCCTCTAGGGCATATTTCCAACAGTCTCCCACTTGCACTAGAGTCAATAATCTAGTTCTCATCGATATGTGATTAACACTCAAGGTCACATCCCCATGTGACTAACACCCAAAGAGTTTACTAGAGTCAATAATCTAGTTCACATTTACCATGTGATTAACACTCGATGAGTTCTGGGTTTGATCATGTTATGCTTGTGAGAGAGGTTATAGTCAACGGGTCTGAACCTTTCAGATCCGTATGTGCTTTACAAATCTCTATGTCATCTCCTAGATGCAGCTACCACGCTCTATTTGAAGCTATTCCAAATAACTGTTCTACTATACGAATCCAGTTTACTACTCAGAATAATCTGGATTAGTGTCAAAGTTTGCATCGGCGTAACCCTTTACGACGAACTCTTTTACCACCTCCATAATCGAGAAAATTCCTTAGTCCACTAGTTACTAAGGATAACTTTGACCGCTGTCCTGTGATCCATTCTTGGATCACTCTTGTACCCCTTGACTGACTCATGGCAAGGCACACTTCAGGTGCGGTACACAGCATAGCATACTGTAGAGCCCATGTCTTAAGCATAGGGGACGACCTTCGTCCTTTCTCTCTATTCTGCCGTGGTCGAGCTTTAAGTCTTAACTTCATACCTTGCAACTCAGGCAAGAACTCCTTCTTTGACTGATCCATCTTGAACACCTTCAAGATCATGTCAAGGAATGTGCTCATTTGAAAGTACCATTAAGCATTTTGATCTATCCTTATAGATCTTGATGCTCAATGTTCAAGTAGCTTAATCCAGGCTTTCCATTGAAAAACACTTTCCAAATAACCCTATATGCTTTCCAGAAATTCTACGTCATTTCTGATCAACAATATGTTAACAACATATACTCATCAGAAATTCTATAGTGCTCCCACTCACTTCTTTGGAAACACAAGTTTCTCATAAACTTTGTATAAACCCAAAATCTTTGATCATCTCATCAAAGCATACATTCCAACTCCGAGATGCTTACTCCAGTCCTTAGAAGGATTGCTGGAGCTTTGCATACTTATTAGCATCTTTCAGGATTGACAAAACCATCTGGTTGTATCACATACAACCTTTCCTCAAGAAAATCGTCGAGGAAACAAATGTTTTGACATCCTATCTGCAAGATTTCATAAATAATGCAGTGACTGCTAATATAATTCCAACAAACTCTTAGCATCGCTACGAGTGAGAAAATCTCACCGTAATCAACTCCTTGAACTTGTCAGAAAACATCTTAACGACAAGTCGAGCTTTCTTAATGGTGACATTTACCATCATTGTCCGTCTTCCTTTTAAAATCCATCTATACTCAACAGCCTCACGACCATCGAGCTGTTCTGTCAAAGTCTACACTTTGTTTCCATACATGGATCCTCTCTCGGATTTTATGGCCTCGAGCCATTTATTGGAATCTGGGCCCACCATCGCTTCTCCATAGCTTGTAGGCTCATTGTTGTCTAGCAACATGACTTCCAAGACAGGATTACGTACCACTCAGAAGTAGTACGCATCCTTGTCATCCTACGAGGTTTGGGAGTGACTTGATCCGAAGTCTCATGATCAATATCATAAGCTTCCACTTCAATTGGTGCCACAGGAACAACTCTTTGTGCCCTGATATACACTAGTTGAAGTGACGGTTCAATAACCTCATCAAGTCTCCACCATCCTCCCACTCAATTCCTTCGAGAGAAACTTTTCCTCAAGAAAGGACCCGATTCTAGAAACAATCCCTTATTGCTTTCAGATCTGAGACAGGAGGTATACCCAACTGTTTTGGGTGTCCTATGAAGATTCATTTATCCGCTTTGGGTTCGAGCTTATCAGCCTGAAACTTTTCACATAAGCGTCGCAGCCCCAAACTTTTAAGAAATGACAGCTTAGGTTTGTCTAAACCATAGTTCATACGGTGTCATCTCATCGGAATTACGTGGTGCCCTATTTAAAGTGAATGTGGTTGTCTCTAATGCCTAACCCATAAACTATTGTGGTAATTCGATAAGAGACATCATGGTATGCATCATATCCAATAGGGTGTAGTTATGATGTTCGGACACACCATCACACTATGGTGTTCCAGGCTGTATCAGTTGTGAAACAATTTCCACAATGTCTTAATTCTGTGCCAAACTCGTAATTTAGATATTCATCTCTATGATCATATCATAGATACTTTATCCTCTTGTCACGACGATCTTTCAACTTCACCCTGAAATTACTTGAACCTTTCAATAATTCAGACTCGTGATTCATCAAGTAAATATACTCAACATCTACTCAAATCATATGTGAAGTAAGAACATAACGATATCCACTACACGCCTCAGCACTCATTGGACTGCACACATCAAAATGTATTACTTCCAACAAGTTGCTTTCCAGTTCCATTTTACTGAAACCGAGGCTTTCAGTCATCTTGCCCATGTGGTATGATTTGCATGTCTCAAGTGATTCAAAAATCAAGTAAGTCCAAACGGTCCATTTGCATGGAGTTTCTTCATGCATAAACACCAATAGACATGGTTCGCATGTCTCAAACTTTTCAAAAACGAGTGAGTCCAAAGATCCATCAACATGGAGCCTCTTCATGCGTTTTATACCGTTATGACTTAAGTGGCAGTGCCACAAGTAGGTGGTACTATCATTACTATCTTATATCTTTTGGCATGAACATGTGTATCACTATGATCGAGATTCAATGAACCATTCATTTTAGGTGCAAGACCATTGAAGGTATTATTCAAACAAACAGAGTAACGATTATTCTCCTTAAATGAATAACCGTATTGCGATAGTCATAATCCAATCATGTCTATGCTCAACGCAAACACCAAATAACCATTATTTAGGTTAACACCAATCTCGATGGTAGAGGGAGCGTGCGATGCTTGATCATATCAACATTGGAAACACTTCCAACACATATCGTCAGCTCAGCTTTAGCTAGTCTCCGTTTATTCCGTAGCTTTTATTTCGAGTTACTAACACTTAGCAACCGAACCGGTATCTAATACCCTGGTGCTACTAGGAGTACTAGTAAAGTACACATCAACACAATGTATATCCAATATACTTCTATCGACCTTGCCAGCCTTCTAATCTACCAAGTATCTAGGGTAATTCTGCTCCAGTGGCTGTTCCCCTTATTATAGAAGCACTTAGTCTCGGGTTTGGGTTCAACCTTGGGTTTCTTCACTAGAGCAGCAGCTGAATTGCTGTTTCATGAAGTGTCCCTTCTTGCCCTTGCCCTTCTTGAAACTAGTGGTTTCACCAACAATCAACAATTGATGCTCCTTTTGATTTCTACTTTCGCGGTGTCAAACATCACGAATATTTCAAGGATCATCATATATGTCCCCGATTATAGTTCATCACGAAGCTCTAGCAGCTTGGCGGCAATGACTTCGAAGAAACATCACTATCTCTTCTGGAAGATCAACTCCCACTCGATTCAAATGATTGTTGTACTCAGACAATCTGAGCACAAGCTCAACAATTGAGCTTTTCTCCCTTAGTTTGCAGGCTAAGAAAATCGTCGGAGGTCTTATACCTCTTGACGTGGGCATGAGCCTGAAATTCCAATTTCAGCCCTCAAAACATCTCATATGTTTCGCGACGTTTCAAAACGTCTTCGGTGCCTCAACTCTAAACCGTTTAACTGAACTATCACGTAGTTATCAAAATGTGTATGTCAGATATTCGCAACATCCACAGACGACGTTCGAGGTTCAGCACACTGAGCGGTGCATTAAGGACATAAGCCTTCTATTAAGCAATGAGGACAATCCTCAGTTTACGGACCTAGTCCGCATAATTGCTACTATCATACTTTCAACTAAATTTTCTCTAGGAACATATCTAAACAGTAGAACTGAAGCGCGAGCTACGACATAATTTGCGAAGACCTTTTGACTATGTTCAGGATAATTAAGTTCATCTTATGAACTCCCACTCAGATAGACATCCCTCTAGTCATCTAAGTGATTACATGATCCGAGTCAACTAGGCCGTGTCCGATCATCACGTGAGACGGACTAGTCAACATCGCTGAACATCTTCATGTTGATCGTATCTTCTATACGACTCATGCTCGACCTTTCGGTCTTCTGTGTTCCGAGGCCATGTCTGTACACATGCTAGGCTCGTCAAGTCAACCTAAGTGTTTCGCGTGTGTAAATCTGTCTTACACCCGTTGTATGTGAACGTTAGAATCAAACACCCGATCATCACGTGGTGCTTTGAAACAACAAACTGTCGCAACGGTGCACAGTTAGGGGGAACACTTTCTTGAAATTTTTTAAAGAGGGATCATCTTATTTACTACCGTTGTTCTAAGAAAATAAGATGCATAATCATGATAAACATCACATGCAATCAAATAGTGACATGATATGGCCAATATCATATTGCTCCTTTTGATCTCCATCTTCGGGGCTCCATGATCATCATCGTCACCGGCATGACAGCATGATCTCCATCATCATGATCTCCATCATCGTGTCTTCTTGAAGTTGTCACGTCATCTATTACTTCTACTACTACAGCTAACGGTTAGCAATAAAGTGAAGTAATTACATGACGTTTATGTTGACACGCAGGTCATAAATAAATTAAGACAACTCCTATGGCTCCTGCCGGTTGTCATACTCATCGACATGCAAGTCGTGATTCCTATTACAAGAACATGATCAATCTCATACATCACATATATCATTCATCACATCCTTTGGCCATATCACATCACATAGCATACCCTGCAAAAACAAGTTAGACGTCCTCTAATTGTTGTTTGCATGTTTTACGTGGCTGCTATGGGTTTCTAGCAAGAACGTTTCTTACCTACGCAAAAACCACAACGTGATATGCCAATTGCTATTTACCCTTCATAAGGACCCTTTTCCTCGAATCCGATCCGACTAAAGTGGGAGAGACAGACACCCGCCAGCCACCTTATGCAACTAGCGCATGTTTGTCGGTGGAACTGGTCTCACGTAAGCGTACGTGTAAGGTTGGTCCGGGCCGCTTCATCCCGCGATGCCGCCGAATCAAGATTGGACTAGTAACGGTAAGCATATTGAAAAAAATCAACGCCCACAACTACTTTGTGTTCTACTCGTGCATAGTAACTACGTATAGACCTAGCTCATGATGCCACTGTTGGCGAACATAGCAGAAATTCAAAATTTTCCTACGTGTCACCAAGATCTATCTATGGAGAGACCAGCAACGAGGGGAAGGAGAGTGCATCTACATACCCTTGTAGATCGCTAAGCGGAAGCGTTCAAGTGAACGGGGTTGATGGAGTCGTACTCGCCGTGATCCAAATCACCGATGATCCTAGTGCCGAACGGACGGCACCTCCGTGTTCAACACACGTACAGCCCGGTGACGTCTCCCACGCCTTGATCCAGCAAGGAGAGAGGGAGAGGTTGAGGAAGACTCCATCCAGCAGCAGCACAACGGCGTGGTGGTGATGGAGGAGCGTGGCAATCCTGCAGGGCTTCGCCAAGCACCACGGGAGAGGAGAAGGACTTGGGAGAGAGGAAGGGCTGCACCAGGGAGAGATCAAATCGTGTCTATTGCAGCCCCAATACCTCAAATATATATAGGGGAAGGGGAGGGGCTGTGCCCCCATCTAGGGTTGCCTCCCTAGGGGTGGCGGCTGCCCCCAAAACCCATCTAGGGTGCGGCCAGGTGGAGGGGGAGAGGGAGGCGCACCAGGGTGGGCCTTAAGGCCCATCTGCCCTAGGGTTTGCCCCCTTCCCCTCTTCCTTTAGCCTTGGGCCTTGGTGGGGGGGCGCACCAGCCCACCTGGGCTGGTCCCCTCCCACACTTGGCCCATGAAGCCCTCCGGGGCTGGTGGCCCCACTTGGTGGACCCCCGGGACCCTCCCGGTGGTCCCGATACGTTACCGATAAACCCCGAAACTTTTCCGGTGACCAAAACAGGACTTCCCATATATAAATCTTTACCTCCGGACCATTCCGGAACTCCTCGTGACGTCCAGGATCTCATCCGGGACTCCTAACAACATTAGTTAACCACATACAAACTTCCTTTATAACCCAGCATCATCGAACCTTAAGTGTGTAGACCCTACGGGTTCGGGAGACATGCAGACATGACCGAGACGTTCTCCGGTCAACAATCAACAGCGGGATCTGGATACCCATGTTGGCTCCCACATGCTCCACGATGATCTCATCGGATGAACCACGATGTCAAGGACTTAATCAATCCCGTATACGATTCCCTTTGTCTATCGATACGATACTTGCCTGAGATTCGATCGTCGGTATCCCGATACCTTGTTCAATCTCGTTACCGACAAGTCTCTTTACTCGTTCCGTAACACATCATCCCATGATCAACTCCTTGATCACATTGTGCACATTATGATGATGTCCTACCGAGTGGGCCCAGAGATACCTCTCCGTCACACGGAGTGACAAATCCCAGTCTCGATTCGTGCCAACCCAACAGACACTTTCGGAGATACCCGTAGTGCACCTTTATAGTCACCCAGTTACGTTGTGATGTTTGGCACACCCAAAGTATTCCTACGGTATCCGGGAGTTGCACAATCTCATGGTCTAAGGAAATGATACTTGACATTAGAAAAGCTTTAGCATACGAACTACACGATCTAGTGCTATGCTTAGGATTGGGTCTTGTCCATCACATCATTCTCCTAATGATGTGATCCCGTTATCAACGACATCCAATGTCCATGGTCAGGAAACCGTAACCATCTATTGATCAACGAGCTAGTCAACTAGAGGCTTACTAGGGACATGGTGTTGTCTATGTATCCACACATGTATCTGAGTTTCCTATCAATACAATTCTAGCATGGATAATAAACGATTATCATGAACAAGGAAATATAATAATAATCAATTTATTATTGCCTCTAGGGCATATTTCCAACAAATACATGTGTGAATACATAGACAAACAGAGTGTCACTAGTATGCCTCTACTTGACTAGCTCGTTAATCAAAGATGGTTTTGTTTCCTAACCATGGACAAAGAGTTTTTATTTGATTAATGGGATCACATCATTAGTTGAATGATCTGATTGACATGACCCATTCCATTAGCTTAGCACCCGATCGTTTAGTATGTTGCTATTGCTTTCTTCATGACTTATACATGTTCCTATGACTATGAGATTATGCAACTCCCGTTTGCCGGAGGAATACTTTGTGTGCTACCAAACGTCACAACGTAACTGGGTGATTATAAAGGAGCTCTACAGGTGTCTCTAATGGTAGATGTTGGGTTGGCGTATTTCGAGATTAGGATTTGTCACTCCGATTGTCGGAGAGGTATCTCTGGGCCCTCTCGGTAATGCACATCACATAAGCCTTGCAAGCATTGCAACTAATGAGTTAGTTGCGGGATGATGTATTACGGAACGAGTAAAGAGACTTGCCGGTAACGAGATTGAACTAGGTATTGGATACCGACGATCGAATCTCAGGCAAGTAACATACCGATGACAAAGGGAACAACGTATGTTGTTATGCGGTCTGACCGATAAAGATCTTCGTAGAATATGTAGGAGCCAATATGGGCATCCAGGTCCCGCTATTGGTTATTGACCGGAGACGTGTCTCGGTCATGTCTACATTGTTCTCGAACTGTAGGGTCCGCACGCTTAACGTTACGATGACAGTTATTATGAGTTTATGCATTTTGATGTACCGAAGTTAGTTCGGAGTCCCGGATGTGATCACGGACATGACGAGGAGTCTCGAAATGGTCGAGACATAAAGATTGATATATTGGAAGCCTATGTTTGGATATCGGAAGTGTTCCAGGTGAAATCGGGATTTTACCGGAGTACCGGGAGGTTACCGGAACCCCCCGGGGGCCATATGGGCCTTAGTGGGCTTTAGTGGAAAGGAGAAAGGGGCAGCCCAAGGTGGGCCGCGCGCCTCCCCCCTCCCCTAGTCCTATTAGGACAAGGAGAGGTGGCCGGCCCCCCTCTCTCTCTTCCCCTCGGGGAATCCTATTCCAATTAGGATTAAGGGGGGGGGGATTCCTACTCCCGGTAGGAGTAGGACTCCTCCTGCGCCCTCCTCCTGGCCGGCCGCCCCTCCCCCTTGGCTCCTTTATATACAGGGGCAAGGGGGCACCTCTAGACACACAAGTTGATCCTTGAGATCGTTCCTTAGCCGTGTGCGGTGCCCCCTGCCACCATATTCCACCTCGATCATATTGTAGCGGTGCTTAGGCGAAGCCCTGCGACGGTAGAACATCAAGATCGTCACCACGCCGTCGTGCTGATGGAACTCTTCCCCGACGCTCTGCTGGATCGGAGCCCGGGGATCGTCATTGAGCTATACCTGTGCTAAGAACTCGGAGGTGCCGGAGTAACGGTGCTTGGATCGGTCGGATCGGGAAGACGTACGACTACTTCCTCTATGTTGCGTTAATGCTTCCGCAGTCGGTCTGCGTGGGTACGTAGACAACACTCTCCCCTCTCGTTGCTATGCATCACCATGATCTTGCGTGTGCGTAGGAAATTTTTTGAAATTACTACGTTCCCCAACAGTGGTATCAGAGCCTAGGTTTTATGGTTTGATGTTATATGCACGAGTGGAACACAAGTGAGTTGTGGGCGATATAAGTCATACTGCCTACCAGCATGTCATACTTTGGTTCGGCGGTATTGTTGGACGAGACGACCCGGACCAACATTACGCGTACGCTTACGCGAGACCGGTTCCCCCGACGTGCTTTGCACATAGGTGGCTTGCGGGCGACTGTCTCTCCAACTTTAGTTGAACCAAGTGTGGCTACGCCCGGTCCTTGCGAAGGTTAAAATGGAGTCTATTTGACAAACTATCGTTGTGATTTTGATGCGTAGGTGAGATTGGTTCTTGCTTAAGCCCGTAGCAGCCACGTAAAACTTGCAACAACAAAGTAGAGGACGTCTAACTTGTTTTTGCAAGGCATGTTGTGATGTGATATGGTCAAGGCATGATGCTGAATTTTATTGTATGAGATGATCATGTTTTGTAACCGAGTTATCGGCAACTGGCAGGAGCCATATGGTTGTCGCTTTATTGTATGCAATGCAATCGCGATGTAATGCTTTACTTTATCACTAAGCGGTAGCGATAGTCGTGGAAGCATAAGATTGGCGAGACGACAACGATGCTACGATGGAGATCAAGGTGTCGCGCCGGTGACGATGGTGATCATGACGGTGCTTCAGAGATGGAGATCACAGGCACAAGATGATGATGGCCATATCATATCACTTATATTGATTGCATGTGATGTTTATCTTTTTATGCATCTTATCTTGCTTTGATTGACGGTAGCATTATAAGATGATCTCTCACTAAATTATCAAGAAGTGTTCTCCCTGAGTATGCACCGTTGCCAAAGTTCGTCGTGCCCAGACACCACGTGATGATCGGGTGTGATAAGCTCTACGTCCATCTACAACGGGTGCAAGCCAGTTTTGCACACGCAGAATACTCAGGTTAAACTTGACGAGCCTAGCATATGCAGATATGGCCTCGGAACACGGAGACCGAAAGGTCGAGTGTGAATCATATAGTAGATATGATCAACATAACGATGTTCACCATTGAAAACTACTCCATCTCACGTGATGATCGGTTATGGTTTAGTTGATTTGGATCACATGATCACTTAGAGGATTAGAGGGATGTCTATCTAAGTGGGAGTTCTTAAGTAATATGATTAATTGAACTTTAATTTATCATGAACTTAGTCCTGGTAGTATTAGCATATCTATGTTGTAGATCAATAGCTCGCGTTGTTGCTTTCATATGTTTATTTTGATATGTTCCTAGAGAAAATTGTGTTGAAAGATGTTAGTAGCAATGATGCGGATTGGATCCGTGATCTGAGGTTTATCCTCATTGCTGCATAGAAGAATTATGTCCTTGATGCACCACTAGGTGACAAACCTATTGCAGGAGCAGATGCAGACATTATGAACGTTTGGCTAGCTCAATATGATGACTACTTGATAGTTTAAGTGCACCATGCTTAACGGCTTAGAATCGGGACTTCAAAGACGTTTTGAACGTCATGGACCATATGAGATGTTCCAGGAGTTGAAGTTAATATTTCAAGCAAATACCCGAGTTGAGGAATATGAAGTCTCCAACAATTTCTATAGCTAAAAGATGGAGGAGAATCGCTCAAGCAGTGAGCATGTGCTCAGATTGTCTGGGTACTACAATCGCTTGAATCAAGTGGGAGTTAATCTTCCAGATAAAATAGTGATTGACAAAATTCTCTAGTCACCATCACCAAGTTAGTAGAACTTCGTGATGAACTATAATATGCAAAGGATGACGAAAGTAATTCCCAAGCTCTTTGTGATGCTGAAATCAACGAAGGTAGAAATCAAGAAAAACATCAAGTGTTGATGGTTAACAAGACCACTAGTTTCAAGTAAAGGGCAAGGGGAAGAAGGGGAACTTCAAGAAGAACGGCAAGCAAGTTGCTGCTCAAGTGGAGAAGCCCAAGTCTGGACCTAAGCCTGAGACTGAGTGCTTCTACTGCAAAGGGACTGATCACTGGAAGCGGAACTACCCCAAGTGATTGGCGGATAAGAAGGATGGCAAAGTGAACATAAGTATATTTGATATACATGATTATTGATGTGTACTTTACTAGTGTTTATGGCAACCCCTCAGTATTTGATACTAGTTCAGTTGCTAAGATTAGTAACTTGAAACGGGAGTTGCAGAATAAACAGAGACTAGTTAAGGGTGAAGTGACGATGTGTGTTGGAAGTGGTTCCAAGATTGATATGATCATCATCGCACACTCCCTATAATTTCGGGATTAGTGTTGAACCTAAATAAGTGTTATTTGGTGTTTGCGTTGAGCATGAATATGATTTGATCATGTTTATTGTAATACGGTTATTCATTTAAGTAAGAGAATAAATTGTTGTTCTGTTTACATGAATAAAACCTTATATGGTTACACACCCAATGAAAATAGTTCGTTGGATCTCGATCGTAGTGATACACATAATCATAATATTGAAACCAAAAGATGCAAAGTTAATAATGATAGTGCAACTTATTTGTAGCACTGCCGTTTAGGTCATATTGGTGTAAAGCGCATGAAGAAACTCCATGCTGATGGGCTTTTGGAATCACTTGATTATGAATCAGTTGATGCTTGCGAACCATGCCTCATGGGCAAGATGACTAAAGACTCTGTTCTTCGGAACAATGGAGCGAGCAACAGATTTGTTGGAAATCATACATGCTGATGTATGTGGTCTGATGAATATTGAGGCTCACGACAGGTATCATTATTTTCTGATCTTCACAGATGATTTGAGCAGATATGAGTATATCTACTTGATGAAACATAAGTCTGAAACATTTGAAAAGTTCAAAGAAATTTCAGAGTGAAGTGAAAAATCATCGTAACAAGAAAATAAAGTTTCTACGATCTGATCGTAGAGAAGAGTATTTGAGTTACGAGTTTGGCCTTCAGTTAAAAACAATGTGAAATAGTTTCACTACTCATGCCACCTGGAACACCAGAATGTAATGGTGTGTCCGAACGTCATAACCGTACTTTATTAGATATGGTGCGATCTATGATGTCTCTTACCGATCTACCACTATCATTTTGGGGTTATGCATTAAAGACAACTGCATTCACATTAAAAGGGCACCATCAAAATCCGTTGAGACGACGCTTTATGAACTGTGGTTTGGCAAGAAACCAAAGATGTCGTTTCTGAAAGTTTGGGGCTGCGATGCTTATGTGAAAAAGCTTCAACCTGATAAGCTCGAACCTAAATCGGAGAAATGTGTCTTCATAGGATATCCAAAGGAAACTATTGGATACACCTTCTATCACAGATCCGAAGGCAAGACTTTTTGTTGCTAAATTCGGAAACTTTCTGGAGAAGGAGTTTCTCTTGAAAGAAGTGAGTGGGAGGAAAGTAGAACTTGACGAGGTAACTGTACCTGCTCCCTTATTGGGAAGTAGTGCATCACAGAAAACTGTTTCAGTGACACCTACACCAGTTAGTGAGGAAGCTAATGATGATGATCATGTAACTTCAGATCAAGTTACTACTGAATCTCGTAGGTAAACCAGAGTGAGATCTGCACCAGAGTGGTACGGTAATCCTGTTCTGGAAGTCATGTTACTAGACCATGACGAACTTGCGAACTATGAGGAAGCGATGATGAGCCCAGATTCCGCGAAATGGTTTGAGGCCATAAAATCTGAGATATGATCCATGTATGAGAACAAAGTATGGACTTTGATGGATTTGCCCGATGATCGGCAAGCCAAAGAAAATAAATGGATCTTCAAGAGGAAGACGGACGCTGATAGTAGTGTTACTATCTACAAAGCTAGAATTGTCGCAAAAGGTTTTCGACAAAGTTCAAGGTGTTGACTACGATGAGAGTTTCTCACTCGTATCTATGCTTGAGTCTGTCCGAATCATGTTAGCAATTGCCGCATTTTTATGAAATCTGGCAAATGGATAAACAAAACTGCATTCCTTAATGGATTTATTAAAGAAGAGTTGTATATGATGCAACCAGAAGGTTTTGTCAATCCGAAAGGTGCTAACAAAATGTGCAAACTCCAGCGATCCATCTGTGGACTGGTGCAAGCATCTCGGAGTTGGAATATACGCTTTGATGAGTTGATCAAAGCATATAGTTTTATACAGAATTGCGGTGAAGCCTGTATTTACGAGAAAGTGAGTGGGGGCACTACAACATTTCTGATAAGTATATATGAATGACATATTGTTGATCAGAAATAATGTAGAATTATTCTGTAAAGCATAAAGGAGTGTTTGAAAGGAGTTTTTCAAAGAAAGACTTCGGTGAAGCTGCTTACATATTGAGCTCCAAGATCTATAGAGATAGATCAAGACGCTTGATAAGTTTTTTCAATGAGTACATACCTTGACAAGATTTTGAAGTAGTTCAAAATGGAGCAGTCAAAGAAATAGTTCTTGCCTGTATTACAAGGTATGAATTTGAGTAAGACTCAAAGCCCGACCACGGCAGAAGATAGAAAGAGAATGAAAGTCATTCCCTATGCTTTGGCCATAGGTTCTATAAAGTATGTCATGCTGTGTACCAGATCTATTGTATACCCTGCATTGATTTGGCAAGGGAGTACAATAGTGATCTAGGAGTAGATCACTAGACAGCGGTCAGAATTATCCTTAGTGAAATAAGGATATGTTTCTCGATTATGGACGTGACAAAAAGGTTCGTTGTAAAGGGTTACGTCGATGCAAGTTTTTGACACTGATCCAGATGATTCTAAGTCTCAATCTGGATACATATTGAAAGTGGGAGCAATTAGCTAGAGTAGCTCTGTGTAGAGCATTGTAGACATAGAACTTGCAAAATACTTATGGATCTGAATGTGACAGACCCGTTGACTAAAATTATCTCACAAGCAAAACATGATCACACCTTAGTACTCTTTGGGTGTTAATCACATAGATATGTGAACTAGATTACTGACTCTAGTAAACCCTTTGAGTGTTGGTCACATGACGATGTGAACTATGGCTGTTAAATCACATGGCGATGTGAACTAGATTATTGACTCTAGTGCAAGTGGGAGACTGAAGGAAATATGCCCTAGAGGCAATAATAAAGTTATTATTTATTTCCTTATATCATGATAAATGTTTATTATTCATGCTAGAATTGTATTAACCGGAAACATAATACATGTGTGAATACATAGACAAACAGAGTGTCACTAGTATGCCTCTACTTGACTAGCTCGTTAATCAAAGATGGTTATGTTTCCTAACCATGGACAAAGAGTTGTTATTTGATTAATGGGATCACATCATTAGTTGAATGATCTGATTGACATGACCCATTCCATTAGCTTAGCACCCGATCGTTTAGTATGTTGCTATTGCTTTCTTCATGACTTATACATGTTCCTATGACTATGAGATTATGCAACTCCTGTTTGCGGAGGAATACTTTGTGTGCTACCAAACGTCACAACGTAACTAGGTGATTATAAAGGAGCTCTACAGGTGTCTCTAATGGTAGATGTTGGGTTGGCGTATTTCGAGATTAGGATTTGTCACTCCGATTGTCGGAGAGGTATCTCTGGGCCCTCTCGGTAATGCACATCACATAAGCCTTGCAAGCATTGCAACTAATGAGTTAGTTGCAGGATGATGTATTACGGAACAAGTAAAGAGACTTGCCGGTAACGAGATTGAACTAGGTATTGGATACCGACGAACGAATCTCAGGCAAGTAACATACCGATGACAAAGGGAACAACGTATGTTGTTATGCGGTCTGACCGATAAAGATCTTTGTAGAATATGTAGGAGCCAATATGGGCATCCAGGTCCCGCTATTGGTTATTAACCGGAGACGTGTCTCGGTCATGTCTACATTGTTCTCAAACCGTAGGGTCCGCACGCTTAACGTTACGATGACAGTTATTATGAGTTTATGCATTTTGATGTACCAAAGTTAGTTCGGAGTCCCGGATGTGATCACGGACATGACGAGGAGTCTCGAAATGGTTGAGACATAAAGATTGATATATTGGAAGCCTATGTTTGGATATCGAAAGTGTTCCAGGTGAAATCGAGATTTTACCGGAGTACCGGGAGGTTACCGGAACCCCCCGGGAGCCATATGGGCCTTAGTGGGCTTTAGTGGAAAGGAGAAAGGGGCAGCCCAAGGTGGGCCGCGCGCCTCCCCCCTCCCCTAGTCCTATTAGGACAAGGAGAGGTGGCCGGCCCCCCTCTCTCTCTTCCCCTCGGGGAATCCTATTCCAATTAGGATTAAGGGGGGGAGTCCTACTCCCGGTAGGAGTAGGACTCCTCCTGCGCCCTCCTCCTGGCCGGCCGCCCCTCCCCCTTGGCTCCTTTATATACAGGGGCAAGGGGGCACCTCTAGACACACAAGTTGATCCTTGAGATCGTTCCTTAGCCGTGTGCGGTGCCCCCTGCCACCATATTCCACCTCGATCATATTGTAGCGGTGCTTAGGCGAAGCCCTGCAACGGTAGAACATCAAGATCGTCACCACGCCGTCGTGCTGACGGAACTCTTCCCCGACGCTTTGCTGGATCGGAGCCCGGGGATCGTCATCGAGCTGTACGTGTGCTAAGAACTCGGAGGTGCCGGAGTAACGGTGCTTGGATCGGTCGGATCGGGAAGACGTATGACTACTTCCTCTACGTTGCGTTAACGCTTCCGCAGTCGGTCTGTGTGGGTACGTAGACAACACTCTCCCCTCTCGTTGCTATGCATCACCATGATCTTGCGTGTGCGTAGGAATTTTTTTGAAATTACTACGTTCCCCAACAACACATTCACATGGAGGTTGTAGAATTGGTAGACAACAAGTGCTTACCCATGTACGTCTCTGGATCATGTTGCATGGGCCCTTAAATTAGGCAACAAGCATTGCGTATGCCATGGATAATCAACCTTATAATCAATCATCAAAGTAACCATAGGTAATTATAAATATGCATTATGCACAATTACATAGGTGATTACTTACAGATGAGAGAGGGGTCACAACTAAACACGTAGTTCAGTTAAAAGGAAATCATATCAATAATACATAGATCACCACCACAATATGCATGAATATCTAGATCATGGTGTCAGAGTAAAGGTTTAAATGGAGTTTATGACCCTAGTCTTACAAAGATGAATATCTCTAATGGTGGTGTTATCGATGGTGGAATGGAGGAGTCTGGGATGGATCTAAGTGAAGCAATTCCCTTTTGGATCTCGCCTCCTCTGGTATGGTTTGTGTTCTTATTCCCATGTCGATCTGTTCTATCCGGTTCCTTGATGTAAGTTGTTGGGATTGCTAGATGGAACAACCATTTTTACAAGTGGGTGCCCTCGTACTAGTGTCGTCTTCCCCGTTGTTTCGCCTAAATGGCATTTCTTCCAAAAGGTAAGCTGACAGATGTCCTCCCATTTACTTAAATATGGCTCCAAATCCTTTCATAAGCGTAATATTGTGTAATAAAAAACCAAGGTTTCTTTATTTTGACAAATAAATAACAATTTGAGAGTGAAAACCGACAAAAGCCCGGAGTAAGCAATAAGAAATCTCCCAGAAAACTCTACATAAACTAAACCCATCGGCGCCTCAATGTGAATTTACGCGAATATCGACTATTTTGTTAATGTTAGTATTATGACTAAGAAAATGCTCATTTGTTGTAAAAATTCCACTTGTTCCAAGATTGCATGCACATTAGGCACCCTATATGTGTTGTAGGTAGTTGCATTCATATATTTTCTTTCATGATAATTATGGAGTCGTCAAAAAATAAAATGAGTGAAACAGATGTTGAAATTCTTTACATACGAATCTAGTCAATGCCGCCAAATACTTCTGCAAAAACTACCATACTGGGCCATCAACACAAAAAGGAATCAAGATACATGTATATTCATGTCATAAATTTAGTAGGTAAACATGTATGTTCTCACTTAATTATTAGTTGATCTACATTGAACATATTGTGTGAGAAATATATGTTTTTATTTAAAGATTACACTAGCTAACCGTTGGGACGGGGCATTTAGGAATAGGAGCAATAATCAAGAGATTTAAGTAATTTATGAAAATTAAATAAATAATAGGATATTGTTTATACACGAAGATGAAGCCACACCTGATTTTTGGCTACACCAAAGGATACAAAAGCGGAACACAAAATGCCCTTTCATCATTGAGACATTGATAAGAGTATATTCTATGTCCTTCGTATTTTCTGTAGGTGGATTTCTTCTCCATCTTCATCCGTAATACCAAAATAACATGGAGAGCACCGTCTTTATCAAAAAAAACACATCCCCATCTCCATCGTTGACATGGTGCATATATTATCTTTATAGCTTGAAGCCTATCTCATTCTTGGTGTTGTTACAATCGAATTTGTGTAATTTATTGGTGGGGAATTTATAACCTCAAATTGTAGATTATGAAAATAAATTATGGTTTACTTTAACACCAATAGATTATGCCCCTACTAATACCTATGTTTGTGATTTTTAATAGTCAAGTTCTTGAGGACATGGGGGAGCCCTAGTTAATGGGTTGCATATGAGACGATAATGCAGTAATGTTTGCGCTTGTGTTGTTTAATTCTCTAATGGTCATGCGTGAACACTTGCCGAATATTACTTCACAATTTATGGTTTTTGAGGAGGGCACTATGTTATGATGAATTGAGAGGGTAGGCCCCAGTGAGAAGATTTTTTCCCTAAATCTTTGATTCATGGCATATTGGAGTAACGAGGACCCTAGAAATGTTAACACTGTAGTTGTAGTTTAATTTAGTTGTTTTTGACAAAAACTTGGTAAATCGTTAGAAAATAAATTTTACTTTAGTTGTTTCCAACAAAAACTTGGCAAGTCGTTAGAAATTTAATGTACTTTAGTTGTTTCGGACGAAAACTTTGGTAAGTTTGCAGAAATTTAATTTTACTCTAGTTGCTTCCAACGGAAACTTGGTAAGCCATTGGTAATTTAACCATAAGTAGTATATTAGGTTTTGGTATTGTGGTGCAATAAGCATTGGGACCACCCACATGAGAGCATACTGAAAAAACAAGTACATATGTCCATGAGAATACCTAGTAGGCTTAATAAGTTCAGTCAGCCTCTTGTTATTGAAGTGATCTTGAGGATCAGGATATCTCTAGACATCATTTACTTATATTAGTATTTACTTTACATGCAAATCTCAAACACACAAATACTAGTCA
Source organism: Triticum urartu (assembly GCF_056163025.1). NCBI lineage: Eukaryota > Viridiplantae > Streptophyta > Magnoliopsida > Poales > Poaceae > Triticum > Triticum urartu. The sequence goes on from NC_141879.1 coordinate 633,146,813, forward strand.
ACCATCTTTTGCACCAGTTGCTGCTAATTTCATGATATTAGCATAAGCCACATCATTCTTGCTCCCTGTTGCTTTAAACACTCTTAATTATTGAAAGGGATACAAGCAATCCCCTACGGTTGTGGGTATCAAGGATAAAACATTCGTTGGCAAAATTCCCTCATCGTTGTGTAGAAATTAGTTTCCTGTGATTTAAATCTTACTAAATACTTGAGGAATCTAAATCAAGCCATCATCAAGTTTATCCATATATATGTGATGGAATTTAAATATCTACATCATATTTTCCAAAAAGAATCCATTGCATCACATGCTTTGTGCATATCAAACTTCATGAACAAAGATAATATACTTATTCTTTATCACAAGGACATACTCATAGGCTACTAGTATTTTATGTGTAAATTGTAATAAGCCTTCAAAGGAAATACATAGTTTGGTTAGTGATATGACCTCGCGTAGAACCATCCCCAATCTAACATGTAGCATATTCGAGATGATATTGTGTATTACATCAAAGTTGTCAGAATCGTGATCCTGAATCGGATCGAAGCTCCAATGGTAGAATCGCAAATCGTAGAATCTTCACTATTAGGATCGTAGAAACGTAGATTCTATGATCCAAAATCGTAGAATCAAAGGGGTTAATTTGGATCTTAAAGTCATAGAATCGTACAATAGAATCGTGATTCTGACAACCTTGTATTACATTATACAAGACGATTGGCCTGGAATTGTGTGGTAAAATTCACTGTATTGACATTAGGGGTTAGGATCCCGTCATGTTTCTCCAATATCTTAGACTTTGTAAGTAGTTTACCACATGAACCACTTTACATGTGATCGCCTCCCGATAAGATGCCAAATTATTTTTACAAATAACATGTGAATCATGCTGTTGTAGCACCTTTCAATCAATACCAAGAGCTACCATCTTAACTTCCTATTCTACAATCTACAAGAGCACCTCATTGATGAATTTTATCAAAGACATGTATTATTTATTTCCAAATAAAGGGATCGGGCAAATATGACAACACCAACGTGTTTTAAGTGTTTGTGCGTTCCGCTCACTACCATGGTTTCAGTTTATTTATTAAATTCCACTTCTTTGGGACTTATGCAAACATATGAAAACATGACACGTTCTATGAGTATTTCACGACCTATATATTTTTGAGCCACTATACTTCTTCTTGTTCTACCAAATCCTCAATTAGATTTGCGAGCTCCACTTTGTTTTCATGATTGTGGTCATTCAACAGTCATCCATCACTTCGTTGAGATGTCTTTGGGTCTGGCTCATACTTTTATTTGAGTTCTTTAGTAATAAAGCCTATGTCATGTAGCAGCCCTAACTTGACCATCACTTCAACCCCATGCGCGTTGAGAGGCGCCTCTTCACATGCATGTTGGACCACATCTTTATATTTCTTCTATATGAGCGTCCTATCAAAATCTTCTCGTCCACTCTATTATTGGTTGCTAACTTGTACACTATTCAATAGCAATGCTATGTGGTTAGAGTGATGGAAATATGTCCTAGAGGCAATAATAAAATGCTTATTATTATATTTCCTTGATCATGATAATGGTTTATTATTCATGGTAGAATTGTATTGACCGGAAACTTAAATACATGTGTGGATACATAAACAAATACCGTGTCCCTAGTATGCCTCTACTAGACTAGCTCGTTGATCAAAAGATGGTTAAGGTTTCCTAACCATAGACATGTGTTGTCATTTGATAACGGGATCACATCATTAGGAGAATGATGTGATGAATAAGACCCATCCATTAGCTTAGCATATGATCGTTCAGTTTATTGCTACTGCTTTCTTAATGTCAAATACATATTCCTTCGACCATGAGATCATACAACTCCCGGATACCGAAGCAATACCTTGTGTGCTATCAAATGTCACAACGTAACTGGGTGATCATAAATATGCTCTATAGGTATCTTCGATGGTGTCTATTGAGTTGGCATGGATCGAGATTGGAATTTGTCACTCTGTGTATCAGAGAGGTATCTTTGGGCCCTCTCGGTAATACAACATCACAAGAAGCTTGCAAGCAATGTGACTAAGGAGTTAGTTACAGGATGATGTATTACGGAACGAGTAAAGAGACTTGCCGGTAACAAGATTGAACTAGGTATGGAGATACCGATGATCGAATCTCGGGCAAGTAACATACCGACAGACAAAGGGAACTACATATGTTGTCATAAAGGTTCGACCGATAAAGATCTTCGTAGAATATGTAGCAACCACTATGGGCATCCAGGTACCGCTATTGGTTATTGATCGGAGAAGCGTCTCGGTCATGTCTACATCATTATCGAACCCGTAGGGTCCGCACACTTAACATTCGTTCACGACATAGTATTGTATGAGTTATGTATGTTGGTGACCGAATGTTGTTCGGAGTCCCAGATGAGATCACGGACATGACAAGGAGCTCCGGAATGGTCTGGAGGTAAAGATTGATATATGGGATAATAGTGTTTGGTCTTCAGAAAGGTTCCGGAATTCACCGAAAGAGGTTTCATATGTTTCCCGAAATGTTCTGGTGCAAGAACACTTTATTTGGGCCAAGGGGTAAAGCCTACGGGGCTTTTGGTAAGTGCAAAAGGCAGTTTTGCAGAGGCCAGGGGCCAGACGCTAGGGTCCCTGGCGTCTGGTCCTAGAGTGCGAGAAGGACTCTTGCCTTTCGGGCAAAACCGACTTTGATGAGGCTTTTATTCCAAGTTTCGGCCCTAGGGCTCAACATATAAATAGAGGGACATGGCTAGCACCCAAGACACATCAAGATTCACCAAGCCATATGCTGGCAACCCCACCCCCTCTAGTTTATCCTCCGTCATAGTTTCCGTTGTGCTTGGCGAAGCCCTGTGGAGATTGTTCTTCACCACCACCGTCACCACACCGTCGTGTTGCCGACACTCATCTACTACTTCGCCTCTCTTGCTGGATCGAGAAGGCAAGGACGTCATCGAGCTGAACGTGTGTTGAACGCGGAGGTGTCGTATGTTCGGTACTTGATCGGGACGGATCATGAAGGTGTACGACTACATCAACCGCGTTGATAAACGCTTTCGCTTAGCGATCTTCAAGGGTATGAAGATGCTCTTCCCCTCTCGTATATATGCCTCTCCATGGATAGATCTCACATGTGCATAGAATTTTTTTGTTTTCCAGCAACGTTCCCCACCATAGAGTGCTTAAATTCTTGGCTAACAAAGTAACAATGGTTTTGCGATCAATCATTCTTGCATCCGTCACTATATATTTGTTGGGAAACGTAGTGGAAAACGAAAAAAATAATCATCCTACAATCATGATTCCAGGAACACTATGAAGATGCATCAGAGGTTTGGATCTGATCATTAACAATTTCGAGTTGCAGCGGAAGAAGAGTTGGTGTAGATTGTTGATGAAGTCCCTCGAACCGTTCATGAACGATCCCTCGAAGACTGAAAGCATGACCTCTCTACAGATTGTAGGCGTACATGCTTCACGATCCAGCAGCGCTTCGCCATCCAGAGCTAATCGTCGCTAGAGAATTAGAGGGAGAAGAAGAGAACTGCACAGGTTTTTGCTATTACTAGCAATGTGCCCGTGCGTTGCAACGGATCCAAAGTAGAATACATGTTCACAAACTTGAAAGAAAAACTCTAGTTTTGATATACATATATCACTAAAAAATATATTATGTTTCACTCAAAATATACTCCTCAGGCTGTTTTGATGAGGTGAGAGAGGGATGTGGTTGGTCTCAAGATAGTAAGGGGTTTTCTGCAAATTGGAGCAAAGGAGTGGGCTATTCTTGCAAAAAGGCCACAACTTACCTCACGGTCGTTAGATGCAGATCTAGTGATCAGAAATGACGGATGGCAGATGATGTCTACTACACAACCTTCTTCTTGTAGACGCTGTTGGGCCTCCAAGTGCAGAGGTTTGTAGGACAGTAGCAAATTTCCCTCAAGTGGATGACCTAAGGTTTATCAATCCGTAGGAGGCGTAGGATGAAGATGGTCTCTCTCAAGCAACCCTGCAACCAAATAAAAAAAAGTCTCTTGTGTCCCCAACACACCCAATACAATGGTAAATTGTATAGGTGCACTAGTTCGGCGAAGAGATGGTGATACAAGTGGTATATGGATAGTAGATAAAGGTATTTGTAATCTGAAATTATAAAAACAGCAAGGTAACTAATGATAAAAGTGAGCGTAAACGGTATTGCAATGCGTGGAAATAAGGCCTAGGGTTCATACTTTCGCTAGTGTAAATTCCCTCAACAATAATATCATAATTGGATCACATAACTATCCCTCAACATGCAACAAAGAGTCACTCCAAAGTCACTAATAGCGGAGAACGAACGAAGAGATTATGGTAGGCTACGAAACCACCTCAAAGTTATTCTTTCCAATCAATCCATTGGGATATTCCTATAAGTGTCACAAAAAACCCTAGAGTTCGTACTAGAATAACACCTTAAGACACAAATCAACCAAAACCCTAATGTCACCTAGATACTCCAATGTCACCTCAAGTATCCGTGGGCATGATTATACGATATGCATCACACAATCTCAGATTCATCTATTCAACCAACATAAAGGACCTCAAAGAGTGCCCCAAAGTTCTACCGGAGAATCACCACGAAAACGTGTGCCAACCCCTATGCATAGGTTCATGGGCGGAACCCGCAAGTTGATCACCAAAACATACATCAAGTGAATCATGTGATATCCCATTGTCACCACAGATATGCACAGCAAGACATACATCAAGTGTTCTCGAATCTATAAAGACTCAATCTGATAAGATTACTTCAAAGGGGAAACTCAATTCATTACAAGAGAGTACAGGGGGGGGGGAGAAAACATCATAGGATCCAAATATAATAGCAAAGCTCGCGATACATCAAGATCGTATCACCTCAAGAACACGAGAGAGAGAGAGAGAGATCAAACACATAGCTACTAGTACATACCCTCAGCCCCGAGGGAGAACTACTCCCTCCTCATCATGGAGAGCACCGGGATGATGAAGATGGCCACCGGAGAGGGATTCCCCCTCTGGCAGGGTGCCGGAACGGGTCTTGATTGGCTTTCAGTGGCTACTGAGGCTTCTGGCGGCGGAACTCCCGATCTATTGTGCTCCCCAATGTTTTTAGGGTATATGGAGATATATATAGGCAGAAGAAGTACGTCAGGGGGCCACGAGGGGCTCACGAGGGTGGACGGTGCGCCCAGGGGGGTGGGCGCCCCTGCCTCGTGACCTCCTCGCAGATCCCCCGATGTGCACTCCAAGTCTTCTGGGCTTCTTTCCTTCCAAAAATGAGTTCCGTGAAGTTTCATGTCAATTGGACTCCATTTGATTTTCCTTTTCTTCGAAACCCTAAAACAGGGTAAAAACAGAAACTGGCACTGGGCTCTTGGTTAATAGGTTAGTCCCAAAAATGATATAAAAGTGTATAATAAAGACCATAAACATTCAAAACAGTAGATAATATAGCATGGAGCAATCAAAAATTATAGATACGTTGGAGACGTATCAGCATCCCCAAGCTTAATTCCTACTCGTCCTCGAGTAGGTAAATGATAAAAACAGAATTTTTGATGCGGAGTGCTACTTGGCATAATTTCAATGTAATTCTTCTTAATTGTGGCATGAATATTCAGATCCACAAGATTCAAGACAAAAGTTCATATTGACATAAAAATAATAATACTTCAAGCATACTAACAAAGCAATCATGTCTTCTCAAAATAACATGGCCAAAGAAAGCTATCCCTACAAAATCATATAGTCTGGCTATGCTCCATCTTCACCACACAAAATATTTAAATCATGCACAATCCGGATGACAAGTCAAGCAATTGTTTCATACTTTTGATGTTCTCAAACTTTTTCAATCTTCACACAATACATGAGCGTGAGCCATGGATATAGCACTATAGGTGGAAAAGAGTGGTGGTTGTGGAGAAGACAAAAAGGAGAAGATAGTCTCACATCAACTAGGCATATCAACGTGCTATGGAGATGCCCATTAATAGATATCAATGTGAGTGAGTAGGGATTGCCATGCAACAGATGCACTAGAGCTATAAGTGTATGAAAGCTCAAAAAGAAACTAAGTGGGTGTGCATCCAACTCGCTTGCTTACGAAGACCTAGGGCATTTTGAGGAAGCCCATCATTGGAATATACAAGCCAAGTTCTATAATGAAAGATTCCCACTAGTATATGAAAGTGACAACATAAGAGACTCTCTATCATGAAGATCATGGTGCTACTTTGAAGCACAAGTGTGGTAAAAGGATAGTAGCATTGCCCCTTCTCTCTTTTTCTCTCATTTTTTTATTTGGGCCTTCTCTTTTTTTATGGCCTCTTTTTTTATTTGGGCTTCTTTGGCCTCTTTTTTTCGTCCGGAGTCTCATCCCGACTTGTGGGGGAATCATAGTCTCCATCATCCTTTCCTCACTGGGACAATGCTCTAATAATGATGATTATCACACTTTTATTTTCTTACAACTCAAGAATTACAACTCGATACTTAGAACAGGATATGACTCTATATGAATGCCTCTGGCGGTGTACCGGGATGTGCAATGATGCATGAGTGACATGTATGAAAGGATTATGAACGGTGGCCTTGCCACAAATACGATGTCAACTACATGATCATGCAAAGCAATATGACAATGATGAAGCGTGTCATAATAATGGAACGGTGGAAAGTTGCATGGCAATATATCTCGGAATGGCTATGGAAATGCCATAATAGGTAGGTATAGTGGCTGTTTTGAGGAAGGTATATGGTGGGTTTATGATACCGGCAAAAGGTGCGCAGTATTAGAGAGGCTAGCAATGGTGGAAGGGTGAGAGTGCATATAATCCATGGACTCAACATTAGTCATAAAGAACTCACATACTTATTGCAAAAATCTATTAGTTATCGAAACAAAGTACTACGCGCATGCTCCTAGGGGGATAGATTGGTAGGAAAAGACCATCGCTCGTCCCCGACCGCCACTCATAAGGAAGACAGTCAATAAATAAATCATGCTCCGACTTCATCACATAACGGTTCACCATACGTGCATGCTACGGGAATCACAAACTTCAACACAAGTATTTCTCAAATTCACAACTACTCAACTAGCATGACTCTAATATTATTACCTCCATATCTCAAAACAATCATCAAGCATCAAACTTCTCTTAGTATTCAATACTCTATATGAAAGTTTTTACTATTCTTGGATGCCTAGCATATTGGGATTATTTAAGCAAATTACCATGCTATTTAAGACTCTCAAAATAATCTAAGTGAAGCATGAGAGTTCATCTATTTCTTCAAAATAAATCTACCACCATGCTCTAAAAGATATAAGTGAAGTACTAGAGCAAACAACAAACTACTCCGAAAGATATAAGTGAAGATCAATGAGTAGTTGAATAATTATGCAACTATGTGAAGACTCTCTAACATTTAATAATTTCAGATCTTGATACTTTATTCAAACAACAAGCAAAGCAAAATAAAATAAAATCTAAGAATAGCAAACATCATGTGAAGAAGCAAAAACTTAGGATCAACCGATACTAACCGATAGGGATGGCAATTTTATCCACGGATCTGGATACCCATGGATACCCGACCCGGTTGGGCAAGGGTATGGAGCACATTTTCGCCCATGGGTCCATGGATATGGATACCCACGAACAGACGGGTTGGGCATGGTTATAGTTTGTGCTCCATGGATATCCAATGGATACCCGTATGACATGTGGGGCCATATGCCAGTGATAGTAGAAAGAATGAATCAATGGGAAATGGCAGGAAATATGCAACTTGTTCCATGAGCTATATGCTGCAGAATCAACCTCTGGTATGTCACACTTAAGGACTCATCCTATTACTTGTTGCCTACTTATGCATGTAGTTTATGTTGTCATTTGTGAGTGAATGATGATGAGTTAATTTTCTCTTTGGGAAGGCTTCATGCTAACTTTTCTATGCCCATAGAGCTCCATGGGTATGTGGGTATCCAGTGGGTTTGGACATGGGCACAAGTTTTGCCCATGGATAATTTGGTGGATGGGCAGAGGGTAGGAAGATGGGTCATGGGTTGGATTTGGACCAGCTCCACCCGCCCCAAACCCGACCCATTGCCATCCCTACTAACCGATAGTTGTTGAAGAAGAAAGGTGGGATGCCAACCGGGGCATCCCCAAGCTTAGACGCTTGAGACTTCTTGAGATATTATCTTGGGGTGCCTTGGGCATCCCCAAACTTGAGCTTTTGTGTCTCCTTAATTCCTCTCATATCACGGTCTCCCTAAATCTCAAAAGCTTCATCCACACAAAACTCAACAAGGACTCGTGAGATAAGTTAGTATAAACCATTGCCAAAAACTTATCACACTCTACTGTAGAAAATCACTAAAATTATTATTCAACATTGCATACTAAATGCCTCTGCATATTTAATAGTCCTATCCTCAAATAGAATCATTAAAGAAGCAAACATATGGAAACAATGCAAACATAACAGCAATCTGCCTAAACAGGACAGTCTGTAAAGAATGCTGCAACATACATACTTCCCTAACTCCAAAAAGTATGAAAGAAAATTCCCACTGTAGTAAATTTATCAGATCTTAATATGCAAAAGGTTTCAATATTTTATCACATTCTGACTTTTCTAGGGAATTATTGCAACAGCGGTAAACTTTCTGTTTTCAAACAGCAACATCTATACTTGTAACATAGGCATAGTAAAGGCTATCAATGCCACTTTTATTGAAATAAAAGATGCAAAACATTGTTCTAAATAACAGCAAGCAAATCCTAACAAAATAAATTTATGCTCCAAGCAAAACACATATCATGTGGTAAATAAAAATATAGCTCCAAGTAAAGTTACCGATGAACGAAGACGAAAGAGGGGATGCCTTCCGGGGCATCCCCAAGCTTAGGCTTTTTGGTTGTCCTTGAATATTACCTTGGGGTTCCTTGGGAATCCCCAAGATTAGGCTCTTGCCACTCCTTATTCCATAGTCCATCGAATCTTTACCCAAAACATGAAAACTTCACAACACAAAACTTAAAGTAGAAAACTCCTGAGCTCCGTTAGCGAAAGAAAACAAAACACCACTTCAAGGTACTGTAATGAACTCATTATTTATTTATATTGGTGTTAAACCTACTGTATTCAAACTTCTCTATGGTTTATAAACTATTTTACTAGCCACAGATTCATCAAAATAAGCAAACAACACATGAAAAACAGAATCTGTCAAAAACAGAACAATATGTAGTAATCTGGATCAAACTTATACTTCTGGAACTCATAAAATTCTCAAATAAATTTATAGACCTGAGTAATTTATCTATTAATCATCTGCAAAAATAATTAACTAAATATCACTCTCCAAATAAAAATGGAAGCAATTCTCGTGAGTGCTAAAGTTTCTGTTTTTTACAGCATGATCAACAAGACTTTCCCCAAGTCTTCCCAAAGGTTCTACTTGGCACAAGCACTAATTAAAGACATAAGACCACATATAAACAGAGACAAGACTTTCCCCAAGTCTTCCCAAAGGTTCTACTTGGCACAAGCACTAATTAAAGACATAAGACCACATATAAACAGAGGCTAGATGAATTATTTATTACTAAACAGTATCAAAAAGCAAGGAACAAAAATAAAGTTGGGTTGCCTCCCAACAAGCGCTATCGTTTAATGCCCCTAGCCAGGCATGATGATTTCAATGATGCTCACATAAAAGGTAAGAATTGAAACATAAAGAGAGCATCATGAAGAATATGACTAGCACATTTAAGTCTAATCCTCTTCCTATGCATAGGGATTTTGTGAGCAAACAACTTGTGGGAACAAGAATCAACTTGCATAGGAAAGCAAAACAAGCATAACTTCAAAACTTTAAGAACATAGAGAGGAAACTTGATATTATTGCAATTCCTAGAAGCATATATTCCTCCCTCATAATAATTTTCAGTAGCATCATGAATGAATTCAACAATATAACCAGCACGTAAAGCGTTCTTTTCATGATCTACAAGCATAGAAAATTTACTACTCTCCACACAAGCAAAATTCTTCTCATGAATAATAGTGGGAGCAAACTCAACAAAATAACTATCATGTGATTGAAAATCAAGATCAAGATGACAAGTTTCATGGTTATCATTATTCTTTAAAGCATACGTGTCATTACAATAATCATCATAGATAGGAGGCATGCTTTCATCATAATAAATTTTCTCATCAAAACTTGGGGGACAAAAAATATCATCTTCACCAAACATAGCTTCCCCAAGCTTGTGGCTTTGCATATCATTAGCATCATGGATATTCAAGGAATTCATACTAACAAAATTGCAATCATGCTCATCATTCAAATATTTAGTGCCAGACATTTTATGGATTTCTTCTTCTAGCACTTGAGCACAATTATCCTTTCCATCATACTCACGAAAGATATTAAAAAGGTGAAGCGTATGAGACAAACTTAATTTCATTTTTTATAGTTTTCCTTTATAGACTAAACTAGTGATAAAACAAGAGACTAAAAGACTCGATTGCAATATCTAAAGATATACCTTCAAGCACTCACCTCCCCGGCAACGGCGCCAGAAAAGAGCTGGATGTCTACTACACAACCTTCTTCTTGTAGACGTTGTTGGGCCTCCAAGTGCAGAGGTTTTTAGGACAGTAGCAAATTTCCCTCAAGTGGATGACCTAAGGTTTATCAATCCATAGGAGGCGTAGGATGAAGATGGTCTCTCTCAAGCAACCCTGCAACCAAATAACAAAGAGTCTCTTGTGTCCCCAACACACCCAATACAATGGTAAATTGTATAGGTGCACTAGTTGGGCGAAGAGATGGTGATACAAGTGGTATATGGATAGTAGATAAAGGTATTTGTAATCTGAAAATATAAAAACAGCAAGGTAACCAATGATAAAAGTGAGCGTAAGCGGTATTGCAATGCGTGGAAATAAGGCCTAGGGTTCATACTTTCGCTAGTGTAAGTTCCCTCAACAATAATATCATAATTGGATCACATAACTATCCCTCAACATGCAACAAAGAGTCACTCCAAAGTCACTAATAGCGGAGAACGAACGAAGAGATTATGGTAGGGTACGAAACCACCTCAAAGTTATTCTTTCCAATCAATCCGTTGGGCTATTCCTATAAGTGTCACAAACAGCCCTATAGTTCATACTAGAATAACACCTTAAGACACAAGTGAACCAAAACCCTAATGTCACCTAGATACTCCAATGTCACCTCAAGTATCCGCGGGCATGATTATACGATATGCATCACACAATCTCAGATTCATCTATTCAACCAACACAAAGGACCTCAAAGAGTGCCCTAAAGTTCTACCAGAGAATCACGACGAAAACGTGTGCCAACCCCTATGCATAGGTTCATGGGCTGAACCCGCAAGTTGATCACCAAAACATACATCAAGTGAATCACGTGATATCCCATTGTCACCACAGATACGCACGACAAGACATACATCAAGTGTTCTCAAATCTATAAAGACTCAATCCGATAAGATTACTTCAAAGGGGAAACTCAATTCATTAAAAGAGAGTAGAGGGGGGAGAAAACATCATAGGATCCAAATATAATAGAACTCGCGATACATCAAGATCGTATCACCTCAAGAACACGAGAGAGAGAGATAAAAAACATAGCTACTGGTACATACCCTCAGCCCCGAGGGAGAACTACTCCCTCCTCATCATGGAGAGCACCGGGATGATGAAGATGGCCACCGGAGAGGGATTCCCCCTCCGGTAGGGTGCTAGAACGGGTCTTGATTGGCTTTCGGTGGCTACGGAGGCTTCTGGTGGCGGAACTCCCGATCTGTTGTGCTCCCCGATGTTTTTAGGGTATATGGAGATATATAGGCGGAAGAAGTGCGTCAGGGGGGACACGAGGGGCTCACGAGGGTGGAGGGCGCGCCCCGTGCCTCGTGACCTCCTCGCAAATCCCCCGACGTGCACTCCAAGTCTTTTGGGCTTCTTTCCTTCCAAAAATCAGTTCCGTGAAGTTTCAGGTCAATTGGACTCCGTTTGATTTTCCTTTTCTTCAAAACCCTAAAACAGGGTAAAAACAGAAACTGGCATTGGGCTCTGGGTTAATAGGTTAGTCCCAAAAATGATATAAAAGTGTATAATAAAGCACATACACATTCAAAACAGTAGATAACATAGCATGGAGCAATCAAAAATTATAGATACGTTGGAGATGTATCAGCAGACACGCCATCATCACCAACTGGGTCTTTTATAGGAGTAGAGATGATGATTAGAGAGATCTAGGTCTAGCTCTATTCGATCAACTCTAGGTTAGAACTAGAACTAGGGAACTAGAGGAGGCTCCAAAACTTGTGTAATCCAAGGGGCAAAATCGTTTAGTATATATAGGTTGGGGAGAGTGTGAAGGAAATATGCCCTAGAGGCAATAATAAAGTTGTTATTTATATTTCCTTATATCATGATAAATGTTTATTATTCATGCTAGAATTGTATTAACCGGAAACTTAGTACATGTGTGAATACATAGACAAACAAAGTGTCACTAGTATGCCTCTACCTGACTAGCTCATTGAATCAAAGATGGTTAAGTTTCCTAGCCATAGACATGAGTTGTCATTTGATTAACGGGATCACATCATTAGAGAATGATGTAATTGACTTGACCCATTCCGTTAGATTAGCATTTTGATCGTTTAGTATATTGCTATTTCTTTCTTCAAGACTTATGCATGTTCCTATGCCTATGAGATTATGCAACTCCCGAGTACCGGAGGAACAATTTGTGTGCTACCAAACGTCACAACGTAACTAGGTGATTATAAAGGTGTTCTACAGGTGTCTCCGATGGTACTTGTTGAGTTGGCATAGACCGAGATTAGGATTTGTCACCTCCGATTGTCGGAGAGGTATCTCTGGGCTCTCTCGGTAATGCACATCACTATAAGCCTTGCAAGTAATGTAACTAATGAGTTAGTTGCGAGATGATGCATTACGGAATGAGTAAAGAGACTTGCCGGTAACGATATTGAACTAGGTATTGAGATACTGACAACCGAATCTCGGGCAAGTAACATACCTATGACAAAGGGAACAACGTATGTATTTATGCGGTTTGACCGAGAAAGATCTTCGTAGAATATGTAGGAGCCAATATGAGCATCTAGGTTCCTCTATTGGTTATTGACCGGAGATGTGTCTCGGTCATGTCTACATAGTTCTCGAACCCGTAGGGTCCGCACGCTTAACGTTCGGTGACGATCGGTATTATGAGTTTATGTGTTTTGATGTACCGAAGGTAGTTCGGAGTCCCGGATATGATCACGGACATGACGAGGAGTCTCGAAATGGTCGAGACATAAAGATCGATATATTGTAAGCCTATATTTGGACATCGGAATAGTTCCGGGGGAAATCAGGATTTTACCGGAGTGCCGAGAGGTTACCGGAACCCCCCGGTAAGTGTATGGGCCTTATTGGGCCATAGCGGAGAGAGAGAGGAGACCAGGGCAGGCCGCGCGCCCTCTCTCCCTCTGCTCCGAATTGGACTAGGAGGGGGGCGGCACCCCCCTTTCCTTCCTCCCTCTCTCCCCCTTCCTTCCCTCCTAGTCCAACTAGGGAAGGGGGGGGGGGAATCCTACTCCCGATGGGAGTAGGACTCCTCCAGGGCGCGCCATAGAGGGCCGACCCTCCCCCCTCCTCCACTCCTTTATATACCTGGCCAGGGGGGCACCCCAAAGACACACAAGTTGATCATTGATCTTTTAGCCATGTGCGGTGCCCCCTCCGCCATAATCCACCTTGGTCATATCGTAGCGGTTCTTAGGAGAAGCCCTGCGTCAGCAGCTTCATCAACACCGTCGTCACGCCGTCGTGCTAACGGAACTCTCCCTCGAAGCTCTACTGGATTGTGAGTTCGTGGGACGTCACCGAGCTGAACGTATGCAGATCGCGGAGGTGCCGTACGTTCGGTACTAGGATCGGTCGATCGTGAAGACATACGACTACATCAACTGTGTTGTCATAATGCTTCCGCTTATGGTCTACGAGGGTACGTGGACGACACTCTTCCCTCTCGTTGCTATGCATCACCATGATCTTGCGTGTGCGTAGGAAAAATTTGAAATTATTGCGTTCCCCGACAGTGGCATCCAAGCCAGGTCTATGCATAGATGTTATATGCACGAGTATAACACAAAGGAGTTGTGGGCGTGGGTATATACAGATTGCTTGCCGTCACTAGTTGATTCTTGATTCGGCAGTATTGTTGGATGAAGCGGCTCAGACTGACATTACGCGTACGCTTACGCGAGACTGGTTCTACCGACGTGCTTCACACACATGTGGCTAGTGGGTGTCTTTTTCTCCAACTTTAGTTGAATCGGATTCAATGAACAGGGTTCTTTCTGAAGATCAAAAAGCAATCACTATACCGCGTTGTGGTTTTTGATGCGTAGGTAAGAACGGTTCTTGCTCAGCCCATAGCAGCCACGTAAAACTTGCAACAACAAAGTAGAAGATGGCTAACTTGTTTTTGCAGGGCATGTTGTGATGTGATATGGTCAAGACGTGATGAGATATAAATTGTTGTATGAGATGATCATGTTTTGTTAAAGTTATCGGCAACTGGCAGGAGCCTTATGGTTGTCTCTTCATTGCATAAGATGCAAGCGCCATATAATTGCTTTACTTTATCGTTATGCGATAGCAATAGTTGCAAAAGAAATAATTGATGAGACGACCATGTGACGACACGTTGATAGAGATAAAGATGATGGAGATCATGGTGTCATGCTGGTGACGATAGAGATCATGACGGTGTTTTGGAGATGGAGATCAAAGGCACAAGATGATGATGGCCATATCATGTCACATATTTTGATTGCATGTGATGTCTATCCTTTATGTATCTTATTTTGCTTAGTTCGGCGGTAGCATTATAAGATAATCTCTCACTAAATTTCAAGGTATAAGTGTTCTCGCTGAGTATGCACCATTGCGATAGTTCGTCGTGCCGAGACACCATGTGATGATCGGGTGTGATAAGCTCTACGTTCACATACAACGGCTGCAAGCCAGTTTTGCACACACGGAATACTCGGGTTAAACTTGACGAGCCTAGCATATGCAGATATGGCCTCGGAACACTGGAGGCCGAAAGGTCGAGCGTGAATCATATAGTAGATATGATCAACATAGTGATGTTCACCATTGAAAACTACTCCATCTCACGTGATGATCGGACATGGTTTAGTTAATTTGGATCACGTGATCATTTAGATGACTAGAGGGATGTCTATCTAAGTGGGAGTTCTTAAGTAATATGATTAATTGAACTTTAATTTATCATGAACATAGTCCTGATAGTATTTGCATAACTATGTTGTAGATCAATAGCTCGCGATGTAGCTCCCTGTTTATTTTTGATATGTTCCTAGAGAAAAACTATGTTGAAGGTGATAGTAGCAATGATGCAGACTAGGTCTGTGATCTGAGGATTATCCTCATTGCTGCACAGAAGAATTATGTCCTTAATGCACCGCTAGGTGATGGACCTATTGCAGGAGCAGATAGAGATGTTATGAACGTTTGGTAAAGCTCGGTATGATGACTACTTCATAGTTTAGTGCACCATGCTTTACGGCTTAGAACCGGGACTTCAAAAATGCTTTTGAACGCCACAGAGCATATAAGATGTTCTAAGAGTTGAAATTGATATTTCATACTCATGCCCATGTCGAGAGGTAGGAGACCTCTGACAGTACTTTGCCTACAAGATGGAGGAGAATAGCTCAACTAGTGAGCATGTGCTCAGATTGTCTGAGTACTACAATTGCTTGAATCAAGTGGGAGTTAATCTTCCAGATAAAATAGTAATTGACAAAGTTCTCTAGTCACTATCACCAAGTTACTAGAACTTAGTGATGAACTATAATATGCAAGGGATGACAAAAGTAATTCCCAAGCTCTCCGCGTTGCTGAAATCAGCGAAGGTAGAAATCAAGAAATAGCATCAAGTGTTGATGGTTATCAAGACCACTAGTTTCAAGAAAAGGGCAAAGGGAAAGAAAGAGGAACTTCAAATAAGAATAGCAAGCAAGTTGCTGCTCCCATGAAGAAGCCCAAAGCTAGATCGAAGCCTGGAACTGAGTGCTTCTACTGCAAAGGAAATGGTCACTGGAAGTGGAACTGCCCTAGATACTTGGCAGATAAGAAGGATGGAAAAGTGAACAAAAATATATTTGATAGACATGTTATTGATGTTTACTTTACTAGTATTTATAGCAAGCCCTCAATATTTGATACTGGTTCAATTGCTAAGAGTACTAACTCGAAATGGGAGTTGCAAAATAAACAGAGACTAGTTAAGGGCGGGGTGATGATGTGAGTTGGAAGTGATTCCAAGGTTGATAAGATCACCATCGCACACTCCCTTTACCTTCGGAATTAGTGTTGAACCTAAAATAAATGTTATTTGGTGTTTGCGTTGACCAATAATATGATTGGATCATGTTTATTGCAATACGGTTATTCATTGAAAGTCAGAGAATAATTGTTGTTCTGTTTACACGAATAAAACCTTCAATGGTCATACACCCAAGGTGAATGATTTATTGAATCTCGACCGTAGTGATACACATATTCATAATATTGAAGCCAAAAGATGCAAAGTTAATAATGATAGTACAACTTTTTTGTGGCACTGCCATTTAGGTCATATTGGTATAAAGCGCATGAAGAAAATCCATGCTGATGGGCTTTTGGAATCACTTGATGCTTGCGAACCATGCCTCATGGGCAAGATGACTAAGACTTCGTTCTCCGGAACAATGGAGCGAGCGAGCAACAAACTTGTTGGAAATAATACATACTGATGTATGCAGTCCGATGAATGTTGAGGGTCGTGGCGGGTATCATTATTTTCTGACCTTCACAGATGATTTGAGCAGATATGCGTATATCTACTTGATGAAACATAAGTCTAAAACATTTGAAAAGTTCAAAGAATTTCAGACTGAAGTGGAAAATCATCGTAAAAAGAAAATAAAATTTCTATGATCTGATCGCAGAAACGAATATTTGAGTTACGAGTTTGGTCTTCAACTAAAACAATGTGGAATAGTTTCATATATTCATGCCACCTGGAACACCACATCATAATGGTGTGTCCGAACGTCATAACCACACTTTATTGGATATAGTGCAATCTATGATGTCTCTTACCGATTTACCACTATCGTTTTGGGGTTATGCATTAGAGACAGCTGCATTCACGTTAAATAGGGCACCATCTAAATCCGTTGAGACGACACCATATGAACTATGGTTTGGCAAGAAACCAAAGTTGTCGTTTCTTAAAGTTTGGGGTTACGATGCTTATGTGAAAAAGTTTCAACCAGATAAGCTCAAACCTAAATCGGAGAAGTGCGTCTTCATAGGATACCCAAAAGAAACTATTGGGTACACCTTCTATCACAGATCCGAAGGCAAGATATTCATTGCTAAGAATGGATCCTTTCTAGAGAAGGATTTTCTCTCAAAAGAAGTGAGTGGGAGAAATGTAGAACTTGATGAGGTAATTGTACCTTCTCCCGAATTTGAAAGTAGTTCATCACAGAAATCAGTTCTAGTGATTCCTACACCAATTCGTGAGGAAGTTAATGATGATGATCATGAAACTTTAGATCAAGTACTACTGAACCTCGTAGGTCAACCAGAATACGTTCCGCATCAGAGTGGTACGGTAATCCTGTTCTGGAGGTCATGTTACTTGACCATGACGAACCTACGAACTATCAGGAAGCGATGATGAGCCCAGATTCCGTGAAATGGCTTAAAGCCATGAAATCTGAGATGAGATCCATGTATTAGAACAAAGTATGGACTTTGATTGACTTGCCCGTTGATCGGTGAGCCATTGAGAATAAATGGATCTTTAAGAGGAAGACGGACGCTGATAGTAGTGTTACTATCTAGAAAGCTCGAATTGTCGTGAAAAAAGTTTTCGACAAGTTCAAGGTGTTGACTACAATGAGATTTTCTCACTCGTAGCGATGCTTAAGTCTATCCGAATCATGTTAGCAGTTGCCGCACTTTATGAAATCTGGCAAATGGATGTCAAAATTGCATTCCTTAATGGATTTATTAAAGAAGAGTTGTATATGATGCAACCAGAAGGTTTTGTCGATCCTAAAGGTGCTAACAAAGTGAGCAAGCTCCAGCGATCCATCTATGGACTAGTGCAAGCATCTCGGAGTTGGAATATATGCTTTGATAAAGTGATCAAAGCATATGGTTTTATACAGACTTGTGGTGAAGCCTGTATTTACAAGAAAGTGAGTGGGAGCACTACCACATTTTTGATAAGTATATGTGAATGACATATTGTTGATCGGAAATAATGTAGAATTTTCTTGAAAGCATAAAGGAGTGTTTGAAAAGAATTTTTCAAAGAAATACCTCGATGAAGCTACTTACATATTGAGCATCAAGATCTATAGAGATAGGTCAAGACACTTGATATATTTTCAATGAGTACATACCTTGACAAGATTTTGAAGTAGTTCAAAATGAAAAAGTAAAAAAAGGAGTTCTTGCCTGTGTTGCAAGGTGTGAAGTTGAGTAAAGACTCAAAACCCGACCACGGCAGAAAATAGAAAGAGAATGAAAAGTCATTCCCTATGCCTCAGTCATAGGTTCTATAAACTATGCTATGCTGTGTACCAGGCCTATTGTGTACCTCACCATAAGTTTGGCAAGAGGGTACAATAGTGATCTAGGAGTAGATCACTAGACAACGGTCAAAATTGTCCTTAGTGGAATAAGGATATGTTTCTCGATTATGGAGGTGAAAAAAGGTTCGTCGTAAAGGGTTACGTCGATTAAAGCTTTGACACCGATCGAATGACTCTAAGTCTCGATCTAGATACATATTGAAAGTGGAAGAAATTAGCTAGAGTAGCTCCGTGCAAAGCATTGTAGACATAGAAAATTTGCAAAATACATACGGCTCTGAATGTGGCAGACCCGTTGAGTAAATTTCTCTCACAAGCAAAACATGATCACTTTTTGGGTGTTAATCACATAGCGATGTGAACTAGATTATTGACTCTAGTAAACCCTTTGAGTGTTAGTCACATGGAGATGTGAACTGATCACATAAAGATATGAACTATTGGTGTTAAAATACATGACGATGTGAACTAGATTATTGACTCTATTGCAAGTGGGAGAATAAAGGAAATATGCCCTAGAGGCAATAATAAAGTTGTTATTTATATTTCCTTATATCATGATAAATGTTTATTATCCATGCTAGAATTGTATTAATCGGAAACTTAGTACATGTGTGAATACATAGACAAACAAAGTACCACTAGTATGCCTCTACCTGACTAGATCGTTGAATCAAAGATGATTAAGTTTCCTAGCCATAGACATGAGTTGTCATTTGATTAACGGGATCACATCATTAGAGAATGATGTGATTGACTTGACCCATTCTGTTAGCTTAGCGTTTTGATCGTTTAGTATATTGCTATTGCTTTCTTCAAGACTTATACATGTTCCTATGACTATGAGATTATGCAACTCCCGAGTACCGGAGGAACACTTTGTGTGCTACCAAACGTCACAATGTAACTGGGTGATTATAAAGGTGCTCTACAGGTGTCTCCGATGGTACTTATTGAGTTGGCATAAATTGATATTAGGATTTGTCACTCCAATTGTCGGAGAGGTATCTCTAGGCCCTCTCGGTAATGCACATCACTATAAGCCTTGCAAGCAATGTAACTAATGAGTTAGTTGTGGGATGATCCATTACGGAACGAGTAAAGATACTTGCTGGTAACGAGATTGAACTAGGTCTTGAGATACCAACGATCGAATCTCGGGCAAGTAACATACTGATGACAAAGGGAACAACGTATGTTGTTATGCGGTTTGACCAATAAAGATCTTCATAGAATATGTAGGAGCCAATATGAGCATCCAGGTTCTGCTATTGGTTATTGACCGGAGATGTGTCTCGGTCATGTCTACATAGTTCTCAAACCCGTAGGGTCCGCACGCTTAACATTCAGTGACGATCGGTATTATGAGTTTATGTGTTTTGATGTACCGAAGGTAGTTCGGAGTCTCGGATATAATCATGGACATGACGAGGAATCTTGAAATGGCCGAGACATAAATATCAATATATTGGAAGCCTATATTTGGACATCGGAATAGTTCTGGGTGAAATCGGGATTTTACCAGAGTACCGGGAGGTTACCGGAACCCCCCCCGGTAAGTGTATGGGCCTTATTGGGCCATAGTGGAGTGAGAGAGAGGAGACCAGGGCAGGCCGCGTGCCCCCTCTCCCTCTGGTCCGAATTGGACTAGGGTGGGGGGCGGCGCCCCCCTTTCCTTCCTCCCTCTCTCCCCCTTCCTTCTCTCCTAGTCCAACTAGGGAGGGGCGGGGAATCCTACTCCCGGTGGGAGTACGCCTCCTCCCGGTGGGAGTACGCCTCCTCCCGGTGGGAGTAGGCCTCCTCCAGGGCGCGCCATAGAGGGCCGTCCCTCCCCCTCCTCGACTCCTTTATATATGTGGCCAGGGGGGCACCCCAAAGACACACAAGTTGATCATTGACCTTTTAGCCGTGTGCGGTGCCCCTCTCCACCATAATCCACCTCGGTCATATCATAGCGGTGCTTAGACGAAGCCCTGCGTCGGTAGCTTCGTCAACACCGTCATCACGCCGTCGTGCTGACGAAACTCTCCCTCGAAGCTCTACTGGATTGTGAGTTCGTGGGATGTCACCGAGCTGAACGTGTGCAGATCGCGGAGGTGCGTACGTTTGGTACTAAGATCGGTCGATCGTGAAGACGTACGACTACATCAACCGCGTTGTCATAACGCTTCCACTTACGGTCTACGAGGGTATGTGGACAACACTCTTCCCTCTCGTTGCTATGCATCACCATGATCTTGCGTGTGCGTAGGAAAATTTTGAAATTATTGCGTTCCCCAACAGAGTGGAGGGGGTGCCACAAGGGGGAGGATACTCCTCCCCTTGTTCCGGCCCTAGGAGGAGGAGGAGTCCTCCTCCCCTTCCAATTCGGCCTTTCCATGCCTCCAGAAAGGCTAAGGGGCGCCACCTTTGTTATTGGGCCCTAGGGCCCAATAACTCTCCACCACTAGGCCTTTTAGTATTTTCTTTAGCCCATTAATACTAAATATATTCTAACAACCTCCTAATCAATATTATAACCTTTCATTTATTTAACATCTTCAAAAACATTTTTCACCTATATATCAATTCCCGATATTACCCGGTAAACCCCAAAATGTTTTCAGTTTCTCTCGAAACTGTTTCAAATATTCCCGAAACTATTTCGCGAATATTTTCTCATGACTCATACTCCACTTAACACTTAAAGATTGTGATTCCCTTAAGCGTGTCACCATGTAGGTTCGGTAAGTCATAGACATGAACGAAACTCCCTTTCGTTCAGTGAACAATAGCGGAACCGTGGACATCCATTGTAGCAACCAGACCTCAAACAGTCCGATCTCTGTGCTCTAGTGTCATCCCTGGATCAGTAATGCTGACACACACAGTACTTGAAGGATTTATAACAGAGTTGCAATGACACACTTATTACATCGAATGTCTCAAAAGAGAACTTATTACAATAAATATGGCTTAAGGCCATCTAATAATGATAACAACGGAAGGATTGGAAGAAAAGTGAGTCCATCAACTCCAATGGCATCACTGAGTATAGAACCACGACCTAAAGGCACCTTACTCGTCGTCTGAAAAGTCTGCAACATGAACGTTGCAGCCCGAAAACAGGCCATCACATGGAATATGCTGGCAATGTAACACATAGAGAGTAATGAAAGAATAAAGCTATACTACAAGCATATATGGCTGGTGGAAAGCTCTATGGTTACAGTTTTTGCATAAAGCAAATTTTTCCCTACTACAAAGGAATAAATTTTATTTAACTATCATGGTGGTTGTTAAACATTGAGAAGATAGACATCCTCTCAATCCCAATTAAGTATCATCATTAAAACCCAACAGTATTAATTAAAGCAACATGATGAGATTCACATGATAATCCAAGTACTAGATACTCAAGACGTCCGTAACCGGGGACACGGCTAACCATGATTAGTTTATACACTCTGTAGAGGTTTGCGCACTTTTCCCCACAAGACTCGATCTCCTTCGTTGGGATTCTCGCACTACATGATGTTTGAGAAACGGATGACCGAGACATAGTCTTTCAGAAGTGCTAGCACCTTATGATCGGGTAGACAGTACCAACCTACATCCCCTACATATGTTAGTCTACCACTGTAAGAGTTTGCACGATTTAGTCAACTATGCTAGAGCCCATAGTAGCTTGTGGCTACACACGGAAGTTTCTAGTATGAATAATGTCATGATCCCTTTGAGCCTGGGTGGCGGTCCATAAAGAAAAACATGCAATCGCTGGAATACCCAGGTGCCTCAATCCACCCAGATGTGTGTTTAAGTTGCCACCTTAAATAAACCTTTAATTTATCAATCTCACATCTGTCATGGATACACTCAACCAATCCACGTCTACTAGCATAGCATAGCATAATAAGCAAACATAGAAGTAACTCCCAATGGTTTGGTAATAAAACAGGTAATAGGTACTACCTCATCTACTTCTCAAAACCCACAATTTAATTAGATCCTAATCATACAATTGTTTGAGGATTGATCTAATGCAATAAAACTGGGTAGTAAAGAGGTATGATCAAAGTGTTACTTGCCTTGCTGATGATCCGTGAAACCTAGAGATTCAAAGTAGCAAGCAGCGCACTCCGGGTACTCTATCACAAGCAAACAAGCATACAATAAGTACTCATCTAATGCACGGGTAAAGCTCAAATAAGAAAACTAACCAGAAAGTTCAACTTAAGAACTCCGGTTTGCAAAAAGAATCAAATCGAACGAAACAACAAAGTCAAACAGCGAAAGAAACAAACTTCGTTTACTAATCTGGATCTAAATCAAATTTTACAGATGCAAAAACTTGTTTGAGTTGGTTAAACGGAAGAGGGTTTCGAGACGAAACTCCACGCGCTTGAATTGCCTAATTCCGATGAACGAGCGAAAAGATAAACTAAAACGAAAATCGGATCAGAAATCACGATAAAAAATAATCACGGAAAATCCGAGAAAAAGAAAAACTGACGAACATATTAGCGAAGGAACGTTCATTATCTGAAACTAAACGGTGGACGCATTCGTTAAAATGAACAAACGAGCGAACGCTCGCTAAATAAAAGAACCGATAAAACTGATCTAAAAACTGGGGTTTCAAAAAAAACCAGATCGGTTTTTCTTAGAAAACCGGGGTGGCGGGCGGCTACCTCGGCTCGGGCTCCGGCGAGGTCCGGCGGGGCTCCGGTGGCGGCGGGCGGCGTGGGGTGGCGGGGCGGCGGTGGCTTGTGGCGGCGGCGGCTCCGGCTGTGGGGCTCCAGGGGGGCCCTGGGTCGGATTATAAGGGGGGGGGGGTGTGGCGGCGGTGGCTTGCGGGAGGGGCTGAGGCAGCGTGGCCCTCCCAGACTCAGCGGCGGTGGCGATCGGGACTCCGGCCCCAGAGTCCCGATCCAGATGCGGGAGGCGGCGACGGTTGGGCCGGCTCGGCTGGGCCTTCGGCCCAGTCGGGCGTGCGGTTTTTTTAAATAATCCCGCCGAACTAAGAAAAATCCTAGAAAAATAAATAAAAATCTAAAAATGCCAAAACAAGTTTTCACCATCTAAATAAAATATTTAGAACATGATGAACATTTTTCTTGGCCCTAAAATGCAGTTTTGAAAACGTGCAATTTTTCCTAAATTCAAATAAAATAGCGAGAACATCGGAAATAAAATCTTACTTGATTTTTTTATTAAACCTTCAATATTTCTTTATTTTGGGAAAGTCATTTTATTCCCTCTCTCATATTTTTATTATAGAAATAATTGAATATAAAATAAATAAAATCAATGATCGTATTTTCAAAATTTTGAGAAAACTCAAATATGAAAATAACGAAATCCCTAACTCTCTCCGTGGGTCCTTGAGTTGCGTAGAATTTATGGATCAGGCAAAAAGCAAATAAAATATGATATGCAGTGATGACCTGATGTATAACATTCCAAATTGAAAATTTGGGATGTTACAAACCTACCCCCCTTAAGATGAATCTCGCCCTTGAGATTCGGGTTGGCTAGAAAATAGGTGAGGGTGGTCCTTCAGTAGTTCTTCCTCTCGCTCCCAGGTGGCTTCGTCCTCGGTGTGGTGGCTCCACTGGACTTTGCAAAACTTGATAACCTTGCTGTGGGTGACTCGGCTGGTATACTCGAGAATCTTGACTGGTTTCTCCTCATAGGTCAAATCACTATCCAACCGAATTGCCTCTAGCGGCACTGTATCTCTCAGCGGTATGTCCGCCATCTCTGCGTGGCACTTCTTCAACTGGGAAACGTGGAATACATCATGAACTCCTGACAATCCTTCGGGCAATTCCAACTTGTAGGCAACTTCTCCCATACATTCCAAAACTTTGTATGGTGCCACAAAATGTGGCGCTAACTTTCCCTTAACTCCAAAGCGCTTAACTCCCCGAAGTGGAGATACTCGAAGATAAACTCGGTCTCCGACTTCGTAAACTATCTCCTTGCGTTTAGAATCTGCGTAGCTCTTTTGCCTGGACTGGGCTACCTTGAGCCTATCGCGAATCAATTTCACCTTCTGTTCAGACTCCTTAATCAAATCCGGTCCAAACAACTGGCGGTCTCCAACTTCATCCCACGACAATGGGGTCCTGCACCTCCTTCCGTACAATGCTTCGAAAGGGGCCATCTTCAAACTGGATTGATAACTGTTGTTGTAAGAGAACTCTGCATATGGCAAATTGTCGTCCCAACTAGATCCATAGTCTAGCACACAAGCTCTCTGCATATCCTCCAAAATCTGATTGACTCTCTCGGTCTGTCCATCTGTCTGCGAATGAAAAGCTGTACTGAACTCTAGCCTGGTACCCAAAGTTTCATGCAACTGATTCCAGAACTTTGAGGTAAACTGGGTTCCTCTATCGGATACAATGCTCCTAGGAACTCCATGCAGACATACGATCCTAGTCATGTATATCTTTGCCAACTTAGCACTGGTGTAAGTGGTCTTTACTGGGATGAAATGAGCTACCTTCGTCAAGCGATCGACTACAACCCATATCGAGTCATAGCCTGAACGGGTCCTGGGTAATCCCGTGATGAAATCCATGCCTAGCTTATCCCACTTACATTCGGGTATCGGCAATGGTTGTAGCAATCCTGCTGGCTTCTGATGCTCTGCCTTTACTCTCTGACATACATCACAAACTGCTACATACTCTGCAATATCCTTCTTCATTCCGGTCGACCAGAAAGTATCCTTCAAATCCAAATACATCTTGGTATTTCCTGGGTGAATCGAATATGGTGAATCATGGGCCTCCTGCAGAATCAACTTCCGGATCTCCAGGTCGTTAGGCACATAAACACGGTCTTCAAACCATAGGGTATCGTTCTCATCCTCACGAAATCCTTTAACTTTTCCTTTGCTTATCTTCTCCTTTATAGAGGCAACCTCCTTATCAGTCTTTTGAGCTTCTCTGATCTTATCCATCAAAGTAGATTGGATCTCCAATGCTGCTACATAGCCTCTCGGAACTATCTCCAAACATAGCTCACGAAGGTCTTCGGCTAACACCTTCGGTAAATCTCCCGTCATTAGTGTGTTGACATGGCTCTTACGGCTCAGCGCATCAGCTACTATTAGCCTTTCCGGGATGATAATGCAATCTCATATCATAATCCTTGATGAGCTTCAACCATCTCTGAGGGAGTCCTAGATTAGGGGGTCTCCGGACAGCCGGACTATATCCTGTGGCCGAACTATTGGACTTTGAAGATACAAGACTGAAGACTTCATCCCGTGTTCGGATAGGACTCTACTTGGCGTGGAAGGCAAGCTAGGAAGTACGGATATGGATATTTCCTCCTTTGTAACCGACCTTGTGTAACCCTAGCCCCCTCCGGTGTCTATATAAACTGGAGGGTTTTAGTCCGTAGGACAAGAGACAATCATACCATAGGCTAGCTTCTAGGGTTTAGACTCTCCAATCTCGTGGTAGATCAACTCTTGTAATACTCATATCGTCAAGAATAAATCAAGCAGGACATAGGGTTTTACCTCCATCAAGAGGGCCCGAACCTGGGTAAAACATCGTGTCCCCTGCATCCTATTACCATCCGCCTTAGACGCACAGTTCGGGACCCCCTACCCGAGATCCGCCGGTTTTGACACCGACATTGGTGCTTTCATTGACAGTTCCTCTGTCGTCGCCGTTAGGCTTGATGGCTCCTACGATCATCGATAGCAATGCAATCCAGGGTGAGACTTTTCTCCCCGGACAGATCTTTGTGTTCGGCGGCTTCGCACTGCGGGCCAACTCGCTTGGCCATCTGGAGCAGATCAAAAGTTACGCCCCTGGCCACCAGGTCAGTTTTGGAAGCTTAAACTACACGGCCGTTATCGGCGGAGACTTGATCTTCGACGGATTCGAGCCCCTGCCTTGTGCGCCACGCGGTCATGATGAGTACGATTTAACTCTACCATCGGACAGTGTCCAAGAAATCGCACCGGCAGCCGCTCCGACCCTCAATTTGGAGCCAGTTGCGCCATCCATGGACGGGTGGATAGACCCCGCCACGGAGGCCGTACCCTCTGCGGCGATCGAGCCAAATATCGACCTTACCCTTTACGAGAGCCGTGTTGCCAAACTGCCGGATCTTTCTCCGGCCATGGACTCCGAACCGCCTGCGCCCGTTCCTGTCGAATCCGATTGGGCGCCGATCATGGAGTTTACCTCCGCGGATATTTTTCAACACTCGCCCTTCAGCAACATATTGAACTCGTTAAGCTCTCTCTCCTTGTCAGGAGGATCCTGGCCGAACTATGTCCGGCAGGATTGGGATGCGGATGACGAAGAAATCCGCCGCCCACCCACCACCCACTTAGTAGCCACTGTCGATGGCTTAACCGACATGCTCAACTTCGACTCCGAAGACATCGACGGTATGGACGACGATGCAGGAGACGAACAGGAATGGAAGGACGCAGCGAAGGGTTGTTCCCTCGAGAAGCAGTCAAAGCGGCGGCGTAAACGCCGCTCCAAATCCCGCCTCGGCAGAACTAACGATCATATAGACCCAGCGATAGAGCAGGGTGAACCATCGCCCGACCAGGGCAACATAGGGAATCAAACCGAACAACCCAACTCCGTCGAAGATAACAGTCCGGACGACACCACACCGGACAGGCGCCAGGAGCAACATAATGCCCACCAAAGGCTTGTTGCCATGGCGATGAGTCTGAAAAAACAGAAGCAAAGGCTCAAGGCTGCACAAGACACACTCAATATCAAATGGAGTGAAGTACTCAACACTGCAGCGAAGTACGGCAGTAATCGCCACACCAAGAGCTATCCGAAGCGAAAGTTGCTAGCTGAATTTGATGAGGAGCCCTTAGATCCTCCACAATTAAAAAATAAAACGGCCATCTGGTCGGATAGACAACCTCATAGCCAACATAAAGCGGCAAACGACGCCGCACATAAACCAGTACGCGATCCGCGTAAGGGCTCGCATCAAAAGAACGGCGCAACCAGATCCATCTATGGACCATGCAAGCGCGCTCCAACATACAATGCAACACAACAAACATCCGAACACCACAGTACACCCAAATACAGGGGTGCCGCACACCCCCTATGTTTCACCGACAAGGTGCTGGACCATGAATTTCCAGAGGGATTCAAACCCGTAAGCATAGAGGCGTACGACGGAACAACAGACCTTGGGGTCTAGATTGGGGACTACATCCTCCATATCCATATGGCTCGAGGAGATGATCTCCACACCATCAAGTACTTACCCCTCAAGCTCAAAGGGCCAGCTCGGTACTGGCTTAAAAGCCTCCCCGAAAACTCCATCGGAAGCTGGGAAGAGCTCGAAGACGCCTTTCGGGCAAATTTTCAAGGGACATATGTCCGACCACCGGATGCAGACGATTTAAGTCATATAACTCAACAGCCCGGTGAGTCAGCCCGAAAACTTTGGAACAAGTTCCTCACTAAAAAGAACCAAATAGTCGACTGTCCGGACGCCGAAGCCTTAGCAGCTTTCAAGCATACCGTTCGAGACGAATGGCTTGCCAGACACCTCGGTCAAGAAAAGCCGAGAACAATGGCAGCATTAACAAGCCTCATGACCCGTTTTTGCGCGGGCGAGGACAACTGGTTAGCCCGATGAAGCACGAGCGACACAAGTACATCCGAAGTTAGGGATGGAAACGGGAAATCACGACGCAGCAAGAATAAGTGCCGAAATAAAGAAGACAGCCCGAAGAGCACGGCGGTAAACGCCGGATTTAGAAGCTCTCGGCCAGGTCAGCAGAAGCCGCCCTCCAAAGGCAGCAGAGACGAACTGTCCAGCCTAAACAAAATTTTGGACCAAATATGTCAGATCCATAGCACCCCTGATAAACCTGCAAATCATATCCACAGAGAATGTTGGGTCTTCAAACAGTCCGGCAAGCTCAACGCGGAACACAAGGGGCAGGATACACCAAGTGAAGACGAGGACGAGCCTCGCAAGCAAAGCACAGGGGAACAGAAGAAATTCCCACCAGAAGTCAAAACAGTCAACGTGTTACACGTGATAAAAGGGAGAAACAAAGCGACACCTTTAAAGAAACATGCCCCAGGGCCTATCACCGCGGAGCTCCGCCACTGGTCGTCCCAACCGATCACCTTCGACCATCAGGATTACTCGGCAAGTATCCGGCGTGCAGGATGGGCTGGCTTGGTATTAGATCCAATAATTGACGGATACCACTTCACACGAGTCCTGATGGACGACGGCAGCAGTTTAAATCTAATATATCAGGACACAGTCCGCAAAATGGGGATAGACGCAACAAAAATTTGCCGCAACAATGCTACCTTTAAAGGAGTAACGCCAGGCCGGAGGCTCATTGCAGGGGCTCCCTGCTACTAGAGGTTATATTCGGCTTCCCTGATAACTTCTGCAGCGAAAATTTAACTTTCCACGTCGCTCCATTCCAAAGTGGCTATCAAGCACTACTCGGACGCGAAGCTTTTGCTCGCTTTAATGCAATACCGCATTACGCTTCCCTCAAGCTCAAGATGCCTGGTCCACGCGGCATCATTACAGTAAATGGAAATATTGAGCGCTCCTTGCGCGCCGAAGACGGTGCGGCCGCCTTGGCCGCCGCACACTAAACGGCCTCACCAACTCAAGCATTTGACATGTCGTTAAGACCACAGACGTGGTTAGATGAGTCCGGCGCAGCTATACGTAATTAATACAGGTTTGATGGCTATACCCCTATTACAATACAAGGGGCTCAACGCACGCGCAAAAGTGGCAATAAGGCTCACCTTTACTCATTTTGAACTATATATTGTTCATTTAGTATACTTAACTTTTGCACGGCAACTTTTCAATTAAGTTCCTCTCTTTTTCAGATGACCATCGTGCTACACCCGTCCAGGATACGGCACAACGGAGACACAGGCGCAGACGTGCAGCAGGGACCCGTTCCAAGGATTCTTTGTAGATTAAGACCCTGCGTAAACCTTTTTTTACTGTCTCTTGTTGATTTACATCCCTCGGATTCTCAGTATAATCGAGAAGGATGCTGACGTCTTGGCATGTGGCCACGCTAGAATAATGCATGTACCTAGACACCAGGGGCTTCTTACAAAGGGTACTGTTTAGACCCAGTTTACACCATAAAGACCGAATACCTTAGGGAGTGTTCGGCGTCACGAGTTTGGCCTTATATGCATCAGCTCCGAATCATGTCTTTGGTCAAATGTTGGGTTTGCCCGGCTCCTGTGTTTTGATGCCTTACGTTCTGCTCTATCGGCTAAGGCGGCACCAGGAGAACTACTGCGATTGTGCCCTGGTTCATCCGGACGAGCACCTTAGTAGAGAAAGCCGAAAACTGACTGTCATGATATAGCGTGAGACTGGTCAACCACTCGATGACCTATTGGAATCTTCGGGATTCCTCCGTATTAACGAAGGGCCATTTCCCGGCCAGGCATGTACGCACCCTGAATCCAGATGAGTGCGAAGCCACCAGGGGCTACATAGTAGCCCCACTGTCAAACTCCTCTGGCTAAGTGAAAGTGTTAAAGCATTATAGTCCGGTTGCCTAGTTCGCTACGCTATCACCTCCTTAATAGGACCAAGACGTTGGATTAAGTGTGAATACGCGTCTTCTGCGAACACCCCCGCATTATATGTGTGGGGACTGAAGCTGACGACTGCAATCTTTCAGGTTATATACATGTATACATAAACGGCCGCACAGGAGACATCACAATACTTTCGGGCAAAAGTATAAATACAGCCTTCATAAATTCAATAAAACATTGTTTTTACAATGGGAATACATGTCACTCAAACATAACATTCTTCGAGCACTGGGCCTCTATCGAACGAGCACCCTCAAGAACTTCTTCAAAATAGTGCTCGGCAGCCACTCGGCCTATGGCCGAACCCTACGCCGCGACCGTGGTGGCATCCATCTCCGCCCAGTATGTTTTGACACGGGCAAGGGCCATCCGCGAGCCTTCTATGCACTCCAACCTCTTCATCGTATTAATGCGTGGCACCGCACCAAGGAACTGCTGCACCAAGCTAAAATAGCTGTTCAGCTTTGGCCTTTCCGGCCACAGATGATCCACGACAGACCTCATGGCGAGTCCGGACAATCTATTGAGTTCGGCCCATTCGGCAAGCTGATCAGTCAATGGAAGCGGACGCTTTGGAACGTTAAATTGTGACCAGAACAGCTTGTCCACTTCACAATCTGTTTGATCTCGGAAGTATTCGGCCGCATCGACAGCGCTCGCCGCTAAGTCCAGATATGCGTCGGCCGAACTCCACAGCCGATCCAGAGGGGCGTACAGCGGATCGCCGAATTTCCTCCACAGCATAAAGGGCTTCCCAGCCACAATGTCCCCGGCTTCACGCAGTTCCTCCTTCTTCGCTCTCATTGCAGAGCGGGTGTCTTTGGTCGCCATTGTGGCCTTTTCAAGGTCCGTAGCCTTCGCCTGGTTTTCTTCTTCAAGAAACTGGCAGCGGTCGGCAGTGTCTTTTAACTTCACAGCCATTTTGGCCATTTACTCTTTGCTCTCTCTATGCGCGGCCCTCTCGGCTCTCAACTCTTCGGCCGCCTTCAAAGCGGCCGCATTACTACTCCTTGCTTGCTCCTTGGCTCGGGCAAGCTCCGCCCACAGGGCCTCCACGGTGGCAGCTCCATCTGCAGCAACAACATATTAAAGATACTGGCATCACGCTGCTCTTACTATGTGACATTCATTATAAACATCACCTACCCTGTGCCTCGTCAAGCCGCTTGTTAACAAGCTCGATGTCGGCATCCGCCGCATCCAGTCGCCGCTTCAGTTCGGCAACCCCATCAGTCCGGCTAGCCACCGGAGCTTCGGACACCTGCACATAAAGGCGGTCTGGTTATTACCTGGGACTATGATCCTCTGTTCACCGCCGTTCTTGACGACAACCAGAGTCTCAGGGGCTACTATCTACACAGGGCACACCTAAAAATGTGCGGTACCATCACAAATGTATATCATTTCACGTACCTCAAAGCCCGTCAGTAGACTCATAAAGGCTTCATGCAACTCGTTTTTGGCGGACGAAATCCTTTCAATCACCGTACACATTAATGTACGGTGCTCTTCTGAGATAGTCGCTCGCTCTAGCAGACCCTGCAGTACACCCGACCGCATACCAGATGGTGCCAGACTCTTTTGATTGCTCTCTTTAAGAGCCGGATACTGAGGGCTTCGGGTGACCATGGGATTACCTTCTGGCCTTGCCGGATCCGGAGAAACTCTCCGTGATGACACTTCAAGGTCGACCGCTTCTTGAGCTGGGGAGTCCGGGGGAGGCGTTTTGCTCTCCATCATCTCCGAAAGAAGATCCCTCGAAGACGAGCTCTGCCGAGAAGGGCTCAGATCCGAACTGCAAGATAAATGCTTCGGTTATCTCCCTTAGAAGTAAGGTACTATATATTCACTATTAAGTACTTTTTGATTACTTACAGCTTGTTAGAGGGGTGATCCCTGCACGGACTTTGTGCGGCAGGAGCACCCTCCGAGGCAGGACCCTCTGGTGGAGTTTTCTTCTCCCATTTGGAAACCTTAGTTTCCGGATCATCAGAGGTAGTCCTCTTCCTCCCCCGGGGCGAGGGAATGTCAGATTCCCTCTCTTGGTTATCCTCCCTCACGGAGGCGCTCGTTCCCTCGGTTGGAATAGGTAGCGGTGGAGGCCCGCTTTCGCCCTCTTTATTCCCCCCTTCATATTCCTTTGAGGGCACCGGGCAAGGTGCTGGCTCGAGCATCTTTTCCAGCACCGGATTGTCCAAGCCTTTGGGAAGGGGGGCCGAACACTGGATCATCTTCGCCTTTGTTATCCAGTCCTGGTCAAAGAGCGATTCTTCAGAATGATGTCGTGATAAATGAAAGACAGTGTGTTCGACTAGAGGATTACTTACTTGGGCCGCGGTGCGGTTGCTACTCAGGCCCACGTCCTCGGAGGTGTCCGGACACTCTATTTGGGGTCCGAAGAATGACTTGTACATCTCCTTGTGCGTCAGGCCGAGGAAATTCTGAATACTGCGCGGTCCTTCTGGGTTGAATTCCACAAGCGGAGGGGCCGACGTTTGCAAGGCTGGACTTGACGAACCAGCATGACTTGCACTACCATAACCAAACTGAAATCGCCCTCAAAGAGATCTCGGATGCGGCTCTGCAGTATGGGCACATCCTTGGCTGGACCCCAGCTCAGCCCCTTGCTGATCCATGACATCAGTTGTGGTGGAGGGCCCGAGCGAAAGGTGGGGGAAGCTACCCACTTGGCACTTCTAGGAGCGGTGACGTAGAACCACTCCCGTTGCCATAATCTGGACACCTCTGGAAAGGAACCCTTTGGCCACGGAGCTCCAGCAATCTTGCTTATTAATGCACCTCCGCACGCTGCATGCTGCCCCTCGACCGTTTTCGGCTTCACATCAAAGGTCTTGAGCCACAGGCCGAAGTGAGGGGTAATGCGGAGGAAGGCCTCACATACGACAATAAATGCCGAGATGTGGAGAAAGGAATCCGGGGCTAGATCGTGGAAATCAAGCCCGTAATAGAACATCAAACCCCTAACGAAGGGATCCAGAGTGAGGCCTAGTCCTTAGAGGAAGTGGGAGATGAACACAACGTCTTCATTGGGTTCAGGAGTAGGGACGACCTGCCCTCGGGCAGGCAGCCGATGCGAAACTTCGGTGGTCAGGTATCTTGCCTCCCTCAACTTCTTGATATCCTCTTCTGTGACGGAGGAGGGCATCCACCGGCCCTGGAGGCTGGATCCGGACATGATTGAAGGTCCAAAGCACCTGACCTGGGCTTTGGTTGTTAGAACTCGAGGCGGGGGAAGGATTCGATTGAGCACGGGAGGAAAATTGTAAAAGCCTTGTCCCTTTATAAAGAGGGTGAATATCAAGCGTCCTCCTCGTGGCCGTTTGGGACTTGCCTAAAATCTAGGAGTCCTAGGCGCGGTTGGGTTACCCACGACTGTATTGATGAGAATCCCGTAAGAAGGGGGACACGATCTCTGCTTTGACAAGACGTGTCAAGAAACTGCCTCGTGTTATGTGCGGGGCTAGTTAAGGAAAAATGGTTCGAATAATCGCCAAGCCATGGCATGATGTCATGTTGCCAAAACGTGTCAGCAGATTAGATTTGTGGAAATATTATTCTCTCTACGGTGGTATGTGGAACTTATTTTGCAGGGTCGGACACTATCCTTTTATTCAAACTCTTCTGTGGTGTATCCAGAGGAGGAACCCGCCTTGCAATGCCGAAGACAACACTGCGCGCCAGACTCATCGTCATTGAAGCCTGGTTCAAGGGCTACTGAGGGAGTCCTGGATTAGGGGGTCTCCGGACAGCCGGACTATATCCTGTGGCCGGACTGTTGGACTATGAAGATACAAGACTGAAGACTTCGTCCCGTGTTCGGATAGGACTCTACTTGGCATGGAAGGCAAGCTAGGAAGTACGGATATGGATATTTCCTCCTTTGTAACTGACCTTGTGTAACCCTAGCCCCCTCCGATGTCTATATAAACCGGAGGGTTTTAGTCCGTAGGACAAGAGATAATCATACCATAGGCTAGATTCTAGGGTTTAGCCTCTCCAATCTCGTGGTAGATCAACTCTTGTAATACTCATATCGTCAAGAATAAATCAAGCAGGACGTAGGGTTTTACCTTCATCAAGAGGGCCCGAACCTGGGTAAAACATCGTGTCCCCTGCCTCCTGTTACGATCCGCCTTAGACGCACAGTTCGGGACCCCCTACCCGAGATCCACCGTTTTTGACACCGACAATCTCCTTTGCCTGAGATTTAGCTCCTTCTGCGTGAAAAATATACTTTAAACTCTTGTGATCCATGTATAGTTCACAATGGTTTCCAATGAGAAAATGTCTCCAAGTCTTCAATGCATGCACTACGGCTCCTAACTCCAAATCATGCGTGGCATAATTCAACTCATGAGGTTTCAGCTGTCGTGAAGCATACGAAACAACTCTTCCCTCCTGCATAAGCACTGCTCCAAGTCCTCGACGTGAAGCGTCGCAATATACCTTGTAATCCTTGCGCTGATCTGGCAAAATCAACACTGGCGAGGTAACCAAACGTTTCTTTAACTCCTGGAAACTGGCCTCACATTCCTCAGTCCATTTGAACTTGGTATCCTTCTTCAACAACTCCGTCATAGGCTTCGCAATGTTTGAGAAATTCTCTATGAATCTCCGGTAGTATCCTGCAAGTCCAAGAAAACTTCGGATCTCTCCAACTGTTGTGGGTGCTTCCCAATTTGTCACAGTGACAACCTTGGTGGGATCTACTGCTATACCTTCTCCGGATATAACGTGTCCGAGGAATCCAACTTCCTTCAACCAAAACTCACATTTGCTGAACTTGGCATATAGCTGATGTTCTCTGAGCTTCTCAAGTACCAAACGCAAATGCTCCTTATGCTTCTCTTTATTCTTGGAGTAGACCAAAATATCATCAATGAACACCACGACGAACTTATCCAAAAACTCCATAAACACCTTGTTCATCATGTTCATGAAATATGCAGGTGCGTTAGTCAGACCAAATGACATAACGGTATACTCGTACAGCCCACACCTGGTGGTAAAAGCCGTCTTAGGTATATCCTGCTCTCGAATTTTTAACTGATGGTATCCTGATCGCAGATCAATCTTGGAAAATACCTTAGCTCCTTGCAATCGATCAAACAGATCATTGATCATCGGCAGTGGGTACTTGTTCTTGATTGTTACTTCATTCAATCCACAATAATCAACAACCATCCTTAACGATCCATCCTTCTTCTCCACTAGAAGTACTGGCGATCCCCAAGGCGAACAACTTGGGAGAATATAACCTTTATCCAGTAACTCCTTAATTTGCTTCTTAATCTCCTCCAAATCTTTTGCGGGCATCCTGTATGGTCTCTTAGATATGGGCCCTGTGCCTGGCAAAAGCTCAATCAAAAACTCAATATCTCTATCCGCTGGCATGCCTGGCAATTCCTCTGGAAATACGTCAGGGAAATCTTTCACCACTGGTACTTCCTCCTGCACAACTCATGATAAGGAATTTACTTGAGTCCTCTTTGGCACATGCCGTGATACATACTTGATCCTTCTTCCTTCTGGCGTCGTAAGCAAAATTGACTTACTGGCGCATTCAATGTTCCATGCATACTTCGATAACCAATCCATGCCTAATATCACATCTAATCCTTGAGATTCCAATACTATTAAGTCCGAGGGAAATACATAGTTACCAATCCTTAATGGTAACCGATCACACCATAGACTAGCCATATACTCTGCTCCAGGCGAGGTTACTAACATGGGTGACCTAAGGGCTTGGGTTGGAAGTTTATAATTATCCACAAACCCCCTTGAGATGTATGAATGCAATGCACCAGTATCAAAAAGAACGAGTGCAGTAAATGACTTAACCAAAAACTTACCTATTACTGCATCTGGCTGAGCTTCAACCTCCTCCACATTAACGTGGTTCACCTGTCCCCTATTGAAAGGGTTCGGCTTCTTCCTAGAGCTTACATTGCCATTTCCATTCTGGGCTTCAGGACATTCATTGGTGTAATGTCCAGTCTTCTGGCACTTATAGCAAGTGACTTGGCTCAGGTCTCTCTTTGCTGGCGTTGATGGGTTGGTACGGTTCTAGCCGCTTCTTCCTCCATTCCCATTACCATTCTTTGGGCCATTATGATTGTGCGAGCTGCCTCCTCCATGGGTATGCTGAAAATGTCCTCCCGGTTTCGGGGTAAAACGTGGCTTCTACTGAGCTCCAGAATTGTACTTCCCTTGTCCATACTTCCTCTTGCGGTTTTCAATCTGCTGCTGCTTCCCTTCAATCATAAGAGCGCGATCTACCAACTCCTGGTAGTTGTTGAAGCTTGCTACCATCAACTACATGCTCAACTCATCATCCAGTCCTTCCAGAAACTTCTCCTGCTTAGCTGCATCCGTAGCAATGTCATCTGGGGCATAACGTGCTAGCTTACTAAAGTCATCCACATACTAGCCAACTGTCCATCCTCCTTGGTGCAAGTTACAAAATTCACGCTTCTTCATGGCCATAGCTCCTGCTGAAACATGGGTTGTACAGAAAGCCGGCTGAAATTGGTCCCATGTCACCGTGGCTATAGGGTAGATGACAATGTAATTTTCCCACCATGATGCCGCTGGTCCATCCAACTGATGTGCGGCAAAGCGCACCTTCTCAGCATCAGTACATCCTGTAGTGGTTAACTCCCTTCCAATCTTGCAGAGCCAATCATTTGCTACTATAGGCTCGGTGCTACTAGAGAACACCGGCGGATTCAGCCTAAGAAAACGGGTTAAGTGATCAACAGGTGGTGGAGGTGGTGGGTTGTTGTTGTTGTTCCCCTGATTTTGATTCTGGACTAGCAACCGCATCAACGTATTCTGCTGCTGGATCAACTGAGTGAGCTCCGATGGGAAAGCAAATCCATTGTCACGTCTCGGAGGCATCTGGGGTTTAGAAAAGATGAGAATATAGAATAGAATGAGGTCTAGAGGGAAAACACTACCCATATGCTTATGAGGCAAATGCAAACAAAATCACTTCATTCAATCAAACAAGGACATACAACAGTCTATCTATCATTGCAAAAAGTGCTCGGGCTATACTAGATACATGGGAGAATACTACTACTATTATGGTGGTCGACTAGAAAAACTGCTCCGATGAAGACTCCATGATATCTGCTCCAGCTTCATCAACATAGTCATCATCGCTATCGTCTGGGTCCGAGTCGGTGTCGTTGATGATGATGTAGTTCTCTGGACAAGTGCAATCTTCGCCTTCTCCTCCAGTTGCGGGAAATCCCATGAACACTTTTAGCTTCTCCTTCAGATCATCATTCTTCTCTACTAGTGTTGCTATTTCCTCCTCATATCCATCGCGTGTAGACTTGAGTTCTTCCTCCAGTTTCGTGATCTTGGTCATGGCTTTCTTCAGGTCTATCATGTCTGCACACATCTGGTTCTCCTGGTGTCGAATGTGCTGGTTTAACTCCTGGGTGAAAGCTGCAATTGATCTATCCTTCCTGGTGCTGATCATCTCCCATTGCTCATCTCAGCGCCCACAAATCTGGTAGATAGTATCCTTGAGATCCTTGTGGTAAACTTCTCCAATGCGCCCCATAGTGATGTGGGCTGCCATGCTCTTTCCTAGACTCCAGGTTGGTGCATCAAAGGAAAACTCTATGGGCTCAGTGACGGGATGAACGTCCTTCCTGGAACTTGAACTTGAATCATCCAGCGTTCCCCTTCAGGTAAAGTGGCGTTGTAGGTCCCGGTGAAACTTGGTACTCCGATGTTCAGGTATTCTAGTGACTTCCTTCAAGTGACGTCCAAAGGGTGTATCTTCATCCGGTTGCGTGAACTTGTTCCTTGCATCCGCCATCTTAAAAGAGTAGAAAACATGAGGAGTCAGAAATGAGAAGAGTGAGTAGTGATCTAGGGCTTTTAGCTTAGTGGTCGTGTCCTACAGTCAGCGTTTGCTCTGATACCATCTTATAGCGACCAGACCTCAAACAGTCTGATCTATGTGCTTTAGTGTCATCCCTGGATCATTAATGCTGACACACATAGTACTTGAAGGATTTATAACAGAGTAGCAATCACACACTTATTACATCGAATGTCTCAAAAGAGAACTTATTACAATAAATATGGCTTAAGGCCATCTAATAACGATAACAGCGGAAGGCTTGGAAGAAAAGTGAGT
Source organism: Triticum urartu (assembly GCF_056163025.1). Lineage (NCBI taxonomy): Eukaryota > Viridiplantae > Streptophyta > Magnoliopsida > Poales > Poaceae > Triticum > Triticum urartu. The sequence goes on from NC_141879.1 coordinate 633,185,457, forward strand.
CCATCAACTCCAACGGCATCACTGAGTATAGAACCACGACCTAAAGGCAACTTACTCGTCATCTGAAAAGTCTGCAACATGAATGTTGCAGCCTGAAAACGGGTCAGCACATGTAATATGCTGGCAATGTAACACATAGAGAGTAATGGAAGAATAAAGCTATACTACATGCATATATGGCTGGTGGAAAGCTCTACGGTTACAGTTTTTGCATAAAGCAAATTTTCCCCTACTGCAAAGGAATAAATTTTATTTAACTATCATGGTGGTTGTTAAACATTGAGAAGATAGACATCCTCTCAATCCCAATTAAGTATCATCATTAAAACCCAACAGTATTAATTAAAGTAACATGATGAGATTCACATGATAATCCAAGTACTAGATACTCAAGACGTCCGTAACCGAGGACACGGCTAACCATGATTAGTTTATACACTCTGCAAAGGTTTGCGCACTTTTCCCCACAAGACTCGATCTCCTCCATTGGGATTCTCGCACTGCATGATGTTTGAGAAACGGATGACCGAGACATAGTCTTTCAGAAGTGCTAGCATCTACGATCGGGTAGACAGTACCAACCTACATCCACTACATCTGCTAGTCTACCACTGTAAGAGTTCGCACGACTTAGTCAACTATGCTAGAGCCCATAGTAGCTTGTGGCTGCACACGGAAGTTTCTAGTATGAATAATCTCATGATCCCTTTAAGCCTGGGTGGAGGTCCATAAAGAAAAACAGGCAATCGCTGGAATACCCAGGTGTCTCAATCCACCCAGATGTGTGTTTAAGTTGCCACCTTAAATAAACCATTAATTTATCAATCTCACATCTGTCATGGATACACTCATCCAATCCACGTCTACTAGCATAGCATGGCATAATAAGCAAACATAGAAGTAACTCCCAAGGGTTTGGTAATAAAACAGGTAATAGGTACTACCTCATCTACTTCCCAAAACCCACAGTTTAATTAGATCCTAATCATGCAATTGTTTGAGGATTGATCTAATGCAATAAAACTGGGTAGTAAAGAGGTATGATCAAAGTGTTACTTGCCTTGCTGATGATCCGCGAAACCTAGAGATTCAAAGTAGCAAGCGGTGCACTCCGGGTACTCTATCGCAAACAAACAAGCATACAATAAGTACTCATCTAATGCACGGGTAAAGCTCAAATAAGAAAACTAACCAGAAAGTTCAACTTAAGAACTCCAGTTTGCAAAAAGAATCAAATCGAACGAAACAACGTGTCGGGACCCCGATCCTAAGTCACACCGATCTAGCATGTAACACTTCATATCACTTTGCGGCCTCACGCACGGTATTCCCACGGGTGCCACCTTACCTGGTCCGAGACCGTTTGCGCCTTTTGGCTCACGTATATGATAGTGTCGCTAGCATCCATATGACAGAGAACCCGGGCCGACATGTCTAGTCGTGAACCCAAAGTGGCACTAACTTACAGGGACAGGCATACATGAATCAACCACGAGCATGTCGGTCAACAGCGTATGAATCCGGGCTGTAGCACTGGGCTAACAGGACTCCGGGAACCCGGGCTGTAGCAGGCTAGGCAGGACTTCGGATGTCACCGCGTGACATTTCCCCGAAGGGACAGACACAGGAACGAAGTGAATCACATGCCAGCCAGTCAAGTGTTCCGGAGCAGTAGTGATGGGCTAGCAGGACTCCAGTGAACCAGGTTGTAGAGGACTACTATGGCATATGGAAGCACAAGACTACATTTCCCCATAAGAGAGGCTACCAGAGGTAAACAACTAGGCTATCGGATCCCACACATAGCAATACACGTTACACGTACGCATAACATGCAAGTATGTGCTGTATAACATGGCATCACAACATAACTAAAACTCATATAGATAAAGGCCCAGAAGAGCCACATAACATTCAATACGAACAGGGGTCTCATGACCCATCACTCAGAGCATACAAGCAACGGAAGCATTACATGTCTGAGTACAGACAACTACAAAAGGAAAAGACTAAGAAGCCTGACTAAACACGACCCTCCCAAGGGTACAAGATCGTAGCTGGGATACAAGCTACTCGTCGAAGTCACTAGTGTAACCAACTGCAAAATATAAATAAGCAAACGTGAGTACGAAGGTACTCAGCAAGTCTTACATCAGAACTATCTACATATGCAACATTATCAACAAAAGGGGGGGTGGAGTTAACAGCAGCAAGCCAGCTTTGACTCAGTGGCTAACCAATACTACGAGTATCAGAAACTTCTTTGAGGTGAGAAGCCGCACACGAGTCCACATATTCACCATATCAATACTCCGCTATGGATCCGTTCCCATCTCCCTACGAGAAGGCCATCCATAGCACTCACGCTTATCTTGTGTATTTTAGAGTATCCACTTCAAGTTGTCTATGTACTACATAAGTCCTCCAAGTTTCCATATCCGAGGAAAACGGCTATTCGAATAGATAATATTGACCCTGCAGGGGTATACTTCTTCACACACGCTCTCGCCACTTATCGCCCTGTACATGTCATGTACCTCGGCAACCTTCAAGCGGAAGCCGGGCGAGGGTGTCGGCCACGACCTGACTAACCACACAAGTCTCTCGTCCAGGTTTATCGCCTATTCGGGTTCCATCCGCAAGGAGATCCGGCCGGGGTGTCGCTCACGGACCCAAACGATGTGTGCAGGGTTCCCAAGCCCACCATCCGGGTGCCACTTGGTACACCGTGCCACGGTGCCTAGTCTGTCCCAAGCCCGTCCCGTCGGACACCACCTGGTAGACAAGTAGTACTACCTACAAATGCCAGAAACTAGTTGCAACTCCTGGATAGAGATCAAGTGGATTAATAAGCCGAGAGGGGCCGGATAACCGGAACCCAATGTGTGGTAGTAACTGGACTTGGATAACATAAACAGAACTCAGTGCTTAAGGACGGTTCCAATGAGACAACCCACCATGTACTCCTACATGGCCTCTCATCGCTACCTTTACCAAAACGTGTTCACACACTTAGCCTTTATCGGTAGGACATGTTCACCACTCCGATTCATTCCCGATGAATCAGACCCGACACAACTCTAAGCATAGCTGGCATAAAGAAACCAAGCATGGATGAGTAGGCACATCAAGGCTCAAACAACTCCTACTCATGCTAGTGGGTTTCGACTATTTACTGTGGCAATGACAGGTCATGCAGAGGAATGGGTTCAACTACCACAGCAGAAAGTAGCAGTTTGAATCGTTGTTGTCCTAATGCAGTATAAGGAGCAGGAGCGAGAGAGTGGGATTTATCGAAATGCTCAAGGGGGGTTGCTTGCCTGATAGATCCACGAAGAAGCACTGCTCCTCAGACAGGTAATCGGAACACCTTCCGGAGTAGAACTTATCGAGAAGGGACGGTGCCGGCAATCAATAAACAACCATATGCAACAATATGATGCATGAAGATGACATTTCAAAGATGCTATGATTTGCCCTAATGCATCTAGCATCAATTTGGTTGAAGTCCATATGAACCAAGGGTTCATATGCAAACCCCAAATTAAGTATATAACATGCCATTATTACGTTTTCACTTATACAGCAAGTATAAGTTGGTTTTTCATGCATGAAACTGGCATAAATGGATTCCTTGCATTTTTCTGATGATTTTTCATATATAAATTATTTCATTCTAAGCTACGGTTTAATTTCTAGGAATTTTAGAAGTTTTAAATATTTTCTGAAATTCTCTGAATTATTTAAAATCCAGAAAATCAATTACTGCGTCAGTGTGATGTCACAGAGGCGTCAGCAGGGCTGACCAGGTCAAACCTGACGTGTGGGGGCCACACATTAGTGACACTGGGGTTAACCCCGAGTCAAACCCGCACTGACCACGGTTTGACTTGGCTCTAGGGCCCACTGTCAGTCGCAGGGGGGGATTAGGATGTGGGATTAGCGCTAATTAAGCTGCCACGCCAGCCTCGCCGGAGTTCAGCCGGCGACGACCAAACCGCGCGGCGGACGCTCGCCGAAAACGCTGCTCCGGCGTCCATTTGACGCGTGGATGGGTGCTGAGGGTGGCTGGCGCTCGCGCGCATCTAACGGAGCAGGTGGGAGGCCGTGGGGTGGACGGAGCTCGCCGGAGCAGGGCTCGCGGCGGCGGCTGGAGCTCGGTTGATGCGGGGTTGCGGCTGCAGCGCTTGAGCGAGCAAACGGAGTGGCTAGGCGGCCTCCTGGAGGAGCCAGGAGCATGTCAGTGCCCCTGGAGCGAGCAGGAGAGGCTCTGGAGCACGGGCTCACCGGCCATGGCGGACGGCGGCCTCGGTTTCACGGGCGATGAGGCTAGAGGAAGAAATCGAGCAGGGAAGGATGGGGGAAATGACCAGTAGCTCACAGCGGTTCTGTTGGTGCAGCTGGCGAGCTCGGGGAGGCACTGGAGCGAGCGGAGCAACGAGGAGGATCTCCGGCGGCCGACGATGGAAACGAAGACGGTGGCGTCGCTTCCGGCGTTCCGCGGGCGCGTGACTCGGTGGAGAGAGCGAGGGCGTTGAGGCGAAGCTCGTGGGCACGTCGGAGAGGCGAGGGGAAGGCAGAGGCCGCGGTGGAGCTTGTCGACGGCGATGAGCACGCTCGGGTGTGCTGTGGGGAGAGGACAAAGGAGGGGGAGGAGCGAAAGGGAGTGAGAGGGTGTAGGATCGAAAGTATGTCTAGAGGGGGGGGGGGTGATTAGACTACTTGACCAAATAAAAACTTAACCTTTTCCCAATTTTAGTTCTTGGCAGATTTTAGCTATTTTAGGACAAGTCAAGCAATCATCACACAATTCAAGCAAGCATGCAAAGAGTATATTGGCAGCGGAAAGTAAAGCATGCAACTTGCAAGAATGTAAAGGGAAGGGTTTGGAGAATTCAAACGCAATTGGAGACACGGATGTTTTCCCATGGTTAGGATAGGTGGTGCTATCCTACATCCACGTTGATGGAGACTTCAACCCATGAAGGGTAATGATTGCGCGAGTCCACGGAGGGCTCCACCCACAAAGGGTCCACGAAGAAGCAACCTTGTCTATCCCACCATGGCCATCGCCCACGAAGGACTTGCCTCACTAGCGGTAGATCTTCACAAAGTAGGCGATCTCCTTGCCCTTACAAACTCCTTGGTTCAACTCCACAATCTTGTCGGAGGCTCCCAAGTGACACCTAGCCAATCTAGGAGACACCACTCTCCAAGAAGTAACAAATGGTGTGTTGATGATGAACTCCTTGCTCTTGTGCTTCAAGTGATAGTGCCCCCAACACTCAACTCTCTCTCATAGGATTTGGATCTGGTGGAAAGAAGATTTGAGTGGAAAGCAACTTGGGGAAGGCTAGAGATCAAGATTCATATGGTAGGAATGGAATGTCTTGGTCTCAACACATGAGTAGGTGATTCTCTCTCAGAACATATGAGTTGGAAGTGTAGATGTGTTCTGATGGCTCTCTCCACGAATGAATAGGAGGTGGAGGGGTACATATAGCCTCCACACAAAATCCAACCGTTACACACAATTTACCAATCTCGGTGGGACCGAATCAACAAACTCGGTCGGACCGAAAAGGTAAACCTAGTGACCGTTAGAGATTTTCGGTGGGACTGACATGCAACTCGGTAGGACCGATTTTGTTAGGGTTAGGGCATAACTTAATCTCGGTGAGACCGATTACACAAACTCGGTGAGACCGATTTTGGTAATTAGCTAACCAGAGAGTTGGTCAGGCAAACTCGGTGGGACCGATTTGCTCTTTCGGTGAGACCGAAAAGTTACAAAAAGGAAACAGAGAGTTTACATTGCAATCTCGGTGGGACCGATCCGCTCTTTCAGTGAGACCGAAAAGTTACGAAAGGGAAACAGAGAGTTTGCAATCCCATCTCGGTGAGACCGAGATCCCTATCGGTAGAACCGAATTGCTAGGGTTTGGCAGTGGCTTATGACATATGAAACTCGGTGGTGCCAGATAGATAGAATCGGTAGGACCGAGTTTGGCTTAGGGTTTAGGTCATATGTGGATATGGGAAAGTAGTTGAGGGTTTTGGAGCATATCACTAAGCACATGAAGCAAGAGGCTCATTAAGCAACACCTTATCCCTCCTTGATAGTATTGGCTTTTCCTAAAGACTCAATGTGATCGTGGATCACTAAAATATAGAATGAAGAGTCTTGAGCTTTTGAGCTTGAGCCAATCCTTTGTCCTTAGCATTTTGAGGGTTCCACTTTCACCATCCATGCCATGCCAATCATTGAGCTTTCCTGAAATAATCATCTTGGAATAGCATTAGCTCAATGAGCTATATGTTGTTATGAATTACCAAAACCACCTAGGGATAGTTGCACTTTCAATCTCCCCCTTTTTGGTAATTGATGACAACATATAGATCAAAGCTTCGACAAATGATAATGAGCATTAAATATATCGTCGCTTTGAGAAGTATGTGATAAGTAAGAGCTCCCCCTAAATTTGTGCATATTTAAGATTTGCTTTGGACTGCAAATGCACAAAGAGTTAGAGTCATGGGTTACTCTTCCATGTCACATGCATCTTGGTGGAGCGCTTAAAATGATAAGAATGAAATACATGCACTCATCACCAAGAAAAGTGAATGATCACATAAGATAGATAGGATAATAACATTCATCAAGCATTAAGTGTAGCTTATGATCAAACACATGATCATCAATGTCTCACAGATAATGACATAGTATCTCAAGCACTCAAAAGCAAACAAAGTTCGAAAAACCACCAAATAAAGCAAGAGAGAAAAGCAACACTCTCTCTCGAAGCCTATGATCTATACATTTTCTCCCCCTTTGGCAACAAGTTACCAAAAAGTTCCTAGAAAATGCATAGTGCTAAATCGACACTCAGGCTTGATCTTCAGGTGGTGGTGGAGTCCGGATCACTCCAAGGATGAAGGCTTCCGTAGACGCGGTTGGAGTTGAAGCTGAAGTAGATGCTGGAGCAGGTTGGGCTGGTGCTGCGGCTGGAGCTGAGGCGGTTGCTCTTGTGTCAGGAACTGGCACTGCAGACGACCTCGGAGCTCGTGGCACTCTGGCAAAGGCATCAGTGGTTGTCTTCCCTTTCCTCTCCTGCATGTCATCTTGGAGCTGCTCCACTGCAGTCTGAATCTCTGTCACCTTGATATCCAAGTCATAGAACTTTTGTTCTATGATTCTCTCTAAGCTTGCCTGGTTCTGAGTTAGGGTGGCTAGTCCTTTCTCAATCTGCAGGGTGGATGCAATCAAGTAACTGAGCTGCTCTTACTTGTTCTTCAAGAAGTACTCAGATGCCTCCTCTTGAGTTGGCATCTTGGCAGCTTTCTCCTTTATAGCCTTCTCCTTCTTGGCTTGTGCTTGTGCAGATGATGGTTCATTCTCAGTCATGACAACTTGATTATCTTCAAACTCTGGACGGATGGGCAAGTGTTCCTTGTCCAATAAGTATATGCCTGTGCCCATCTTCGAGTTAATGAGCTCCTGAATTTGTGGGGCATATCCACAGCTCCTCTTCTGATCAGCTGCTGTCCTCTTAACGGTCTCTACCATGAGGCTCATCACCATGAACTTTTGTGGCACATCAAATATATGAAGCAAGTTGATCGCATGGCCTCTGATCATCCTGTGATCACCTGACTTGGGCAATAAGGTGTGCCTCAAAATCCAATTGATAGTTGGCAGCCCTGACAGAAGATAATGCACTGAGCCAAACTTGAACGTATCAAGTGCTTCATTTGGGATCTCCTTGTACATGTTTGACATTGAGTTATGATCCATCTTCTTCTTGGAATAGACATCCAAGTCATCTTCCTGCTCTTCTGGGGCATTAATGAGCTGTGCCCACTCAGCAACTGTTGACTGATATCTGGTTCCTTCTGACATCCATACAATCCTCCCATCTGGATAAAAATGTGCTGTGGAGTAGAACTGCATGATAAGCTCCTCATTCCACTTTGTGAGCTTCTGCCCAACAAAGTCCTCTACTCCACATGCCTTGAAGCTGTCCTGCACTCTAGGGTAGTGCTCTTCGTTGTCCTTGATGTATTGCCAATCAACCCATCTCATATCACATACAATGGGCTTCTTGCCAATAAGACTGTCTCATAGAAGTCCTGCTGTTCCTTAGTGTGGAACCTGTAGTCAACAGCAGTCCTTCTCCTTGAAGCATACGGGTCTGCTTCTCTCCACTTCCTGAGCCCTGAATCTCTCCTGAGCTTCATGTCCTCAGCCACAAGATGAGCATCATTGTGGTTTGGGATCTTGGGCTTGAGTTTTCTCAGAACTTGCTCTTCCTCTTCTTCTGCAGTGTCAGGCACTGGGGCCTTGTTCTTCTCAGTAGCTGGGATGCTTCTTGTATTTCTCTTTGGTTTTGGAGCTGGCTTGGCCTTGGAAGCAGTTGCCCCTGATCTTATGGCATCACCCATCAGCTTGGGTGCCTTAGGTGCTGGTGCAGCAACCTCTTCCTCTTCCTCTTCTTCCATGATGGAAGCTTTTCCAAGCACTTTGGCTACGGTCTTCTTGACCCTTTCCTTCCTCTTCTTCCCTTCAGCAGCAACTGGCTCTATGGGAGTGGGCTTCTCAGGAATCTTGGTTGAAGCTCTGGCCTTTGGCATGGGCTGCCTGCCTGCTGGCCTCTTGACCTTCAACCCTGGCTTGGTGCTCTGTCTTGGGTCAATTCTCTTGGAAGTTGCTTCCTCTTTTGCCACATAGTCCCCATCCTCAGAATCTGAAGTTCTCTTCTTTCTCTGTCTGGTGGCAGCTTTTGGCAGATTGCTAGGAGTACTTCTGCTGCCATCATCTGAGGAACTTGAGGGACTAGTGCCCTCACTCATCTGCACTTGCTGCTCTGACAGGTTCTGACTATCACTCTGGTCTGACATGATGCAAAAGCTGACTGCTGACCCTGTGAATAGTTTATAGATGAGGTAGAGTGGATGAGCATCACAAAATGCAGAGATTTTTGCAAAAGTATGATTCAAAAACTTAGCTTTAGTTTCCCACTGAAATCATCTCGGATCTATCGATTTTTACACTCGGTGATACCGAAGCAGTTTTGGAACCTAAACTAGTGAACTCGGTCAGACCAAGTCACAGTTCGGTGGCACCGAGACTGCTAGGGTTTCACAAAGTTCCAAAATCGGTCACACCGATTAGTAATACTCGGTCAGACCGAGTCTCACTTGTGCAATGGCATAAGCCAAATCGGTGGGACCGAGTTTTTCAACTCGGTGGGTCCGAGATGGTTTCGGCGGAAACCTAACCCTAAAATTTTCGAATCAAACCTAATCTACGAGTTCATTGACTGGGTAGAAGTTTATCAATCGTGGCAAGAATCAATATGATCACAATGTGCTAGGAATCGGATTGGAGAATAGCACAAAGATCGAGTCCATACCCTAGTTCGGCAGAGACTCGCTACGGCGGCAACGGCGGGGTTGATTCCCATTGACGGTGACGAAGACCAGCGACTGGAGGCGGTTGGCGGCGAGGAGACGATCCGGAGACCACGTTGGCAGAGCAGGCTATCACACGGGCGAAGGGGTTCGGAGAAATTTCCAAATTTTTGCCCGTGACTATATATAGCCCGACCCTGTCGGTGTGACCGAGTGGAACAACTCGGTGGCACTGAGATGCAAAACTGTATACAGTTGTTGCAACTCGGTGTGACCGAATGGTTCAAATCGGTTGCACCGAGATCGAAAACATAGATCAACTTAATGATCTCGGTAGGACCGAAAGTAGGATATCGGTCAGACCGAGAGTCACAAAGAGGTTTTGGAAGTTTAAGTCTATGACGAATCGGGGACTCCGAGTGCTCCTCACACAGAGTGGTTCGAATCTGACTTGATCAAATTTTGTGATGTAGCATGAATAGAGTTTGAGACGAGAAAAGCATAGATAGCTAGAGGAGGTTCTTAGGCATTCTTGTCCATCCACTTGGCAAAAGGAAATAAAACCAAGCAATCAAAACAACAAGTGGATGTCCTCGAATGAGTAAAATATGCAACCAACATGCTCACACAATAAGATGGCAATTGAAATATGTGACAAAGCATGCACAACCAATTCTAGCATCTATCAAGCAATTTGCGATGACTAGGTCATCTATATATGAGTATATTGACTTAGGAGTCAAGTGAGAACACTTGATCATAGGTCATACTCATCGTTTAAGCTCAAGTGGGGTTACCACTTTTACATAAAGCATTGTTGTGTTCACATATTTAGAGTTGCTTTAGCTCAAGTCTTAGAGTAAAGCTCCCCCTAGATGTGAGATCCCCCCTAAGAGGGATGAACTAACCTTGGGTTTTGTCGATGATGACTTCATGTAGATGTTGAAGATGTGGATGATCAATGTTAATGTAGATCACTTGGAGCTATCCATTTGAGTGAATTGCACTTTCAATACCTACATGGGTTAGTCCCACAAGGAACAAACAAGGATATCCATAGACATAGAGTGATGCACACACATGATGATGTCCATGGAAATTTTTAGGTTACCTTGTCCCTTGTCTTACCAACAAGAGGGTTTGTGACTCCTTGAACTAGTGCAAGATGTGGAAGTTGATTGCACTTGTTCTTGCCAAAATGATAAGAGTGAAGTATGTTGGCGGAGTCACCCTCAAGAACTCTCTAGTTCTTCTTCTTTTGGATCCACACCATCTTGATGGGAATCCTTGGAGTTGTAGTCGTACTTGATGAAGTGGAACTTGAAGTGGTCTTGGGAATCCACTTGACTAAGGTCTTAGGAGCTTCTTCAAATGCATAAATCTCCTCTTGAAGCTTGTCCTTGCCTTTTTGCTTGTAGTCTTGTGGTGGAAGATCATCTTGAGCTTGTGTCCCCTTGAAGGAAGTATCATACTTCTCTTGTTGAGGAACAAACTTTGTCTTGGGGTATTGATCTTCTTCCCACTCAACTCCATTGGCATTGAACTTTCGTTCAAAACCAACACCTTGATTCTTCCGGTGCATTCCTTGCTTGCGCACAATTTCCTCGAATTGCTTACTCCCGGCAAGGCTTTTGTACCCTCCTTTCTCTATAATTCCCTTCAATAAGCTATTTTCTTGCTCAAGTGTAACTTGGCTAAGAGAATCATTAGTGGAATCAAGAGAACTACTAGAAGCAACAATATTGGATTTAGCATGATCATTGTTACTACTAGAGGAAGAATCTTTCTTGTTCTTATTACTAGACTTGACTTGAGGCATGTAAGTGGATAAGAGTAAACGTTTGGCAATGTAAGAAGAACTTTTCTTGCGGAGATCATCATTGATTGCTTTTAAAAACTCATGCTCTTGCTCAAGATTGAGCTTTTCAAAGCGTAACTTCTCATGAGCTCTCAAAAGTTCTCGATGATCTTCGAAGATAGTTTCATGAGCTAACTTAAGAGTGTTTAGTTCTTTAGTTAGAGCCTCAATCTTCTCCTTATCATTGTCATTCGTTTTGTCTTGATTAGCATGATTAATTGACGTTTCATCATAGTATTCATCACTAGAGTTGTCGACAAGCAAATCATCATCACCTAACAAGTCATCTTCATCACTATTAAAATCAACATACTCGGGGTGTGTTACCTTAGGACCTTTGGCCATGAAGCATCTTACAATTCCTTCATTTGGTGAGTCAAATATGTCGTAGGAGTTGGTTGACACAAGTGCTAGACCGGCAACACCTTCATCTTGAGTATATTCGGAATCGGAGTGATAACTTCTCTCGGAGTGGCTGTCGGAGTCGGAGCCGGATACCCATTCACCAACATGAGCTTGATGTCTTCGTCTTGTGTAGCTTCTTGATGATTTTTCCTTCCTTTCTGAATCCTTGCTTCTCCGTGAGTATCTTCGTTCATAACGATCATCTCTACTCCTTCTCTCTCTTGGTGGTGATTCTTCTCTTTTGCTTCTTCCTTTTGGAGAGTCTTCTCTTCTCTTGTAGGGAGCTGTACACTCATTGGAATAGTGTCCGGGTCTTCCACAATTGTAGCAGTTTCGCTCTCGACTAGAAGATCTTTTGTCATTGTAGGACCTTGACTTGGAGCTTCTATCTTTGCTTCTATTCTTGTAAAATTTGTTGAAGTTCTTCACCATTAAGCTCAATTCTTCATTGAAGTTTTGTTTCTCACTTGATGATGTAGGGGCTTCACATGAGGCTTTGTAGGCACCACTTGATTTGTTGTGAAGTTCCTCTTTATCCTTAAGTAACATCTCATGAGCAACAATTCTTCCAATTACCTCCGTTGGCTTGATATCTTTGTAATTGGGCATCATTTGGATCAATGTGCACACGGTATCATATTTTCCATCCAAGGCTCTTAGAATCCTCTTGATGATGAATCTATCGGTCATCTCTTCACTTCCTAAGCCGGCAATCTCATTTGTGATGAGAGCAAGCCTAGAGTACATTTCAGCGACGCCTTCACCATCCTTCATTTTGAACTTGTCAAGTTGACTTTGAAGCACATCCAATTTGGATTCCTTGACGGAGTCGGTACCTTCGTGCATATCAATCAAAGTGTCCCAAATTTCCTTTGCATTCTCAAGACGGCTGATTTTGTTGAATTCTTCGGGGCACAATCCGTTGAAGAGAATATCACAAGCTTGAGCATTGTATTGCAACATCTTCAACTCATCCGCGGTAGCTTCACGGTTTGGTTCTCTCCCATCAAAGAAGTCACCTTGCAAACCAACACACACAATAGCCCAAATGGCGGGGTTATGTCCAAGAATATGCATTTTCATTTTATGCTTCCAACTAGCAAAATTAGTACCATCAAAGTAAGGACCTCTACGGTGATAATTTCCCTCGCTAGACGCCATACTCTCCTAGGTTGTGAAACCAAGGCTATGACCACCAAAAGCTATGGAAATCAAAGCAAATGGAGACCAAAGCTCTAATACCACTTGTAGGATCGAAAGTATGTCTAGAGGGGGGGTGATTAGACTACTTGACCAAATAAAAACTTAACCTTTTCCCAATTTTAGTTCTTGGCAGATTTTAGCTATTTTAGGACAAGTCAAGCAATCATCACACAATTCAAGCAAGCATGCAAAGGGTATATTGGCAGCGGAAAGTAAAGCATGCAACTTGCAAGAATGTAAAGGGAATGGTTTGGAGAATTCAAACGCAATTGGAGACACGGATGTTTTTCCGTGGTTCGGATAGGTGGTGCTATCCTACATCCACGTTGATGGAGACTTCAACCCACGAAGGGTAACGGTTGCGCGAGTCCACGGAGGGCTCCACCCACAAAGGGTCCACGAAGAAGCAACCTTGTCTATCCCACCATGGCCATCACCCACGAAGGACTTGCCTCACTAGCGGTAGATCTTCACGAAGTAGGCGATCTCCTTGCCCTTACAAACTCCTTGGTTCAACTCCACAATCTTGTCGGAGGCTCCCAAGTGATACCTAGCCAATCTAGGAGACACCACTCTCCAAGAAGTAACAAATGGTGTGTTGATGATGAACTCCTTGCTCTTGTGCTTCAAGTGATAGTCCCCCCAACACTCAACTCTCTCTCATAGGATTTGGATCTGGTGGAAAGAAGATTTGAGTGGAAAGCAACTTGGGGAAGGCTAGAGATCAAGATTCATATGGTAGGAATGGAATGTCTTGGTCTCAACACATGAGTAGGTGATTCTCTCTCAGAACATATGAGTTGGAAGTGTAGATGTGTTCTGATGGCTCTCTCCACGAATGAAGAGGAGGTGGAGGGGTATATATAGCCTCCACACAAAATCCAACCGCTACACACAATTTACCAATCTCGGTGGGACCGAATCAACAAACTCGGTCGGACTGAAAAGGTAAACCTAGTGATCGTTAGAGATTTTCGGTGGGACTGACATGCAACTCGGTAGGACTGATTTTGTTAGGGTTAGGGCATAACGTAATCTCGGTGAGACCGATTACACAAACTTGGTGAGACCGATTTTGGTAATTAGCTAACCAGAGAGTTGGTCAGGCAAACTCGGTGGGACCGATTTGCTCTTTCGGTGAGACCGAAAAGTTACAAAAAGGAAACAGAGAGTTTACATTGCAATCTCGGTGGGACCGATCCGCTCTTTCAGTGAGACCGAAAAGTTATGAAAGGGAAACAGAGAGTTTGCAATCCCATCTCGGTGAGACCGAGATCCCTATCGGTAGAACCGAATTGCTAGGGTTTGGCAGTGGCTTATGACATATGAAACTCGGTGGCACCGGATAGATAGAATCGGTAGGACCGAGTTTGGCTTAGGGTTTAGGTCATATGTGGATATGGGAAAGTAGTTGAGGGTTTTGGAGCATATCACTAAGCACATGAAGCAAGAGGCTCATTAAGCAACACCTCATCCCTCCTTGATAGTATTGGCTTTTCCTAAAGACTCAATGTGATCGTGGATCACTAAAATATAAAATGAAGAGTCTTGAGCTTTTGAGCTTGAGCCAATCCTTTGTCCTTAGCATTTTGAGGGTTCCACTTTCACCATCCATGCCATGCCAATCATTGAGCTTTCCTGAAATAATCATCTTGGAATAGCATTAGCTCAATGAGCTATATGTTGTTATGAATTACCAAAACCACCTAGGGATAGTTGCACTTTCAGAGGGGGGTCAGGGAGACTGCGTGGCGTCTCCAGAGCGTCGAGGGAGCGGCGGGAAGCAGGAGGTGGCCGGGCGTGCGCCGGGCACGCGCCGTGCATCCGACTGGCGGGAGGAAGAAGACCTCCCTGCCCCTGGTGGGCTGGGCCGGCCAGATGGGCTGCCAGGTGAGCGCCAGGTAAGTCTTTCCCTTTTTTGTTTTCTTTTTCTATTTCTGACATTTGTTTTGACTCTAAAAGAAATGTTAAAACATTTCCATAAATGCTGAAAATATTTGTGGCATCTAGATATAATATTCCAGAGGCCCTCACCAAATCCCAACATTTTTGAAGCCATTAAAATATTTATATAATTTAAACCGCTCCAAATCAAATATTTATGCATTGATTCAAAAATCCAAAATATGTAGCAAAAATGTGCATCACCTCTGGTTGTTGTTCCCAACAATTTCCAAAGAGCATGAACATTTTTGAAGAGCATTTTGGGTTCACTGAAAATCCATTTTAAAGTTGAACCTATTGGAAAAAAAACTTTGGTGCTAGGGTTTGCAACTTTCCCCATTTCAAATTTATTTGAAAGATTAAACATGATGCACAAGCAAGCCTAGGACATACGAGAACTAGGGATGTGACACAACGGAAGTCAAACAACGAAAGAAACAAACTTCGTTTACTAATCTGGATCTAAATCAAATTTTACATATGCAAAAACTTGTTTGACTTGGTTAAATGGAAAGAGGGTTTCGAGACGAAACTCCAGGCGCTTGAATTGCCTGATTCCGATAAACGAGCGAAAAGATAAACTAAAACGAAAATCTGATCAAAAATCACGATTAGAAATAATCGCGAAAAATCTGAGAAAAAGAAAAACTGACGAACAGATTAGCGAACGAACGTTCGTTATCTGAAACTAAACGGTGAACGCGTTCGTTAAAACGAACGAACGCTCGCTAAATAAAAGAACTGATAAAACCGATCTAAAAAACTAGGGTTTCAAAAAAAACCAGATCGGTTTTTCTTAGAAAACCGGGGTGGCGGGCGGCGGTGGCTTGTGGCAGCGGCGGCGGTGGCTTGCGGCAGCGGCGGCGGCTCCGGCTGTGGGGCTCCAGGGGGGCCCGGGTCGGATTATAAAGGGCAGGTGGCGGCGGTGGCTTGCAGGAGGGGCTGAGGTGGCGTGGCCCTCCCGGACTCGGCGGCGGCGGCGATCGGGACTCCGGTCGCGATCCGGATGCGGGAGGCGGCGGCGGCTGGGCCGGCTCGGCTGGGCCTTCGGCCCAGTCGGGCGCGCGGTTTTTTTAAATAATCCCGCCGAACTAAGAAAAATCCTTGAAAAATAAATAAAAATCTAAAAATGCCAAAACAAATTTTCACCGTCTAAATAAAATAATTAGAGCATGATGAACATTTTCTTGGCCCTAAAATGCAGTTTTGAAAACGTGCAATTTTTCATAAATTCAAATAAAATAGCGAGAAAATCCAAAATAAAATCTTGCTTGATTTTTTATTAAACCTTCAATATTTCTTTATTTTGGGAAAGTCATTTTATCCCCTCTCTCATATTTTTATTATAGATATAATCGAAGATAAAATAAATAAAATCAATGATCCTATTTTCAAAATTTTGAGAAAACTCAAATATGAAAATAACGAAATCCCCAACTCTCTCCGTGGGTCCTTGAGTTGCGTAGAATTTCTGGATCAGGCCAAAAGCAAAAAAAATATGATATGAAGTGATGACCTAATGTATAACATTCCAAATTGAAAATTTGGGATGTTACATCCATATTGATCCCTATGAATACACGAATGATACTCGAGTGAACCTATGGTTATCATATGCTATTCCCTTTTACTTATACTTTACGAAACCCGAGGTAAGATATATCGGTACCCTCTTGAGTCATTCTCATGCTCATTATACCGGTCTCCACATTACCAATTTTGTTCTGCGGGTTGGGGGTTGCGGGCACCATCACCCAACGAATCCTAGAAGGGGTAGGTGTTGGCTGTGTCGGGCATTGTTGCTCGGGTTGTCGCCTCACAGACGGCGTCGAGACGCTTCAGAGTACGAGCTGACCACCCAGGACGTCGGGGACGCTGTTGAGGAGGATGAAGGAAATATTCCCTAGAGGCAATAATAAAGTTATTATTTATTTCCTTATTTTTCATGATAAATGTTTATTATTCATGCTAGAATTGTATTAACCGGAAACATAATACATGTGTGAATACATAGACAAACATATTGTCACTCGTATGCCTCTACTTGACTAGTTCATTGATCAAAGATGGTTAAGTTTCCAAACCATAGACATGAGTTGTTATTTGATCAATGGGATCACATCATTAGGAGAATGATGTGATTGACTTGACCCATTCCGTTAGCTTAGCACTTGATCGCTTCTGTTTACTTCTATTGCTTTCTTCATGACTTATACATGTTCTTATGACTATGAGATTATGCAACTCCCGAATACCGGAGGAACACTTTGTGTGCTACCAAACGTCACAACGTAACTGGGTGATTATAAAGGTGCTCTACAGGTGTCTCCGATGGTACTTATTGAGTTGGCATAGATCAAGATTAGGATTTGTCGCTCCGATTGTCGGAGAGGTATCTCTGGGGCCTCTCGGTAATGCACATCACTATAAGCCTTGCAAGCATTGTGACTAATGAGTTAGTTGCGGGATGATGCATTACGGAATGAGTAAAGAGACTTGCCGGTAACGAGATTGAACTAGGTATTGGGATTCCAATGATCGAATCTCGGGCAAGTAACATACCGATGACAAAGAAACAACATATAGTGTTATGCGGTTTGACCGATAAAGATCTTCGTAGAATATGTAGGAACCAATATGAGCATCCAGGTTCCGCTATTGGTTATTGACCAGAGACATGTCTCGGTCATGTCTACATAGTTCTCGAACCCGTAGAGTCCGCACGCTAAAAGTTCTGTGACGATCGATTTTATGAGTTTATTTGTTTTGATGTACCGAAGGTAGTTCGGAGTCCCGGATATGATCACAGACAGGACGAGGAGTCTTGAAATAGTCGAGACATAAAGATTGATATATTGGAAGCCTACATTTGGACATTGGAAGAGTTCCAGATAAAATCAGGATTTTACCGGAGTACCGGAGGGGTTACCGGAACCCCCCGGGGGCTAATGGGCCTTGTTGGGCCATAAGGGAAAGAGAGAGGGGCCGGCCTAGGGTAGGCAGCGCGCCCCCTCCCTCTGGTACAAATTGGACTAGGAGAGGGGGGGCGCCGCCTTTCCTTCTCTTTCTTTCCCTGCCTTTCCCCCTCCTAGTATGAGTAGGAAAGGGAGGAATCCTGGCGCACCAACAAGGGCCGGCCGGCCTCCCCCTTGATCCTTTATATACAGACGCAGGGGCACCTCTAGACACACAAGTTGATCACAAAGATCTCTCCCAGTCGTGTGCGGTGCCCCGCTCCACCATAATCCACCTCGGTCATACTGTAGCGGTGATTAGGCGAAGCCCTGCTACGGTAGCTTCATCAACATCGTCACCACGCTGTCGTGCTGACGACACTCTTCCCTGAGCTCTACTGGATCATGAGTTCGCGGGACGTCACCGAGCTGAACGTGTGCTGAATGCGGAGGTGCCGTACATTCGGTACTGAGGATCGGTCGATCGTGAAGACGTACGACTACATCAACTGCGTTGTCATAATGCTTCCGCTTAACAGTCTACGAGGGTACGTGGACGACACTCTCCCCTCTCGTTGCTATGCATCACCATGATCCTGCGTGTGCGTAGGAATTTTTTTGAAATTACTATGTTCCCCAACAGTTGCATCCGAGCCTGATTTTATGCGTAGATGTTATATTCACGGGTAGAACACAAGTGAGTTGTGGGCGATACAAGTCATACTGCTTACCAGCATGTCATACTTTGGTTCGGGGGTATTGTTGGATGAAGAGGCCCGGACCGACATTACGCGTATGCTTACGCGAGACTGGTTCTACCGACGTGCTTTGCACATAGGTGGCTGGCGGGTGTCAGTTTCTCCAACTTTTGTTGAACCGAGTGTGGCTACGCCCGGTCCTTTAGAAGGTTAAAACAGCACTAACTTGACGAACTATGGTTGTGGTTTTGATGCGTAGGTAAGAACGGTTCTTGCTCAGCCCGTAGCAGCCACGTAAAACTTGCAACAACAAAGTAGAGGACGTCTAACTTGTTTTTGTAGGGCATGTTGTGATGTGATATGGTCAAGACATGATGCTATATTTATTCTGTGAGATGATCATGTTTTGTAACAGAGTTATCGGCAACTGGCAGGAGCCATATGGTTGTCGCTTTATTGTATGCAATGCAATCGCCCTGTAATTGCTTTACTTTATCACTAAGCGATAGTCGTAGAAGCAATAGTTGGCGAGACGACAACGATGCTACGATGGAGATCAAGGTGTCGCGCCGGTGACGATGGTGATCATGACGGTGCTTCGGAGATGGAGATCAGAAGCACAAGATGATGATGGCCATATCATATCACTTATATTGATTGGATGTGATGTTTATTCTTTATGCCTCTTATTCTACTTTGTTTGACGGTAGCATTATAAGATGATCCCTTACTAAATTTCAAGATAAAAGTGTTCTCCCTGAGTATGCACCATTGCCAAAGTTCGTCGTGCCGAGACACCACGTGATGATCGGGTGTGATAAGCTCTACGTCCATCTACAATGGGTGCAAGCCAGTTTTGCACATGCAGAATACTCGGGTTAAACTTAACGAGCCTAGTATATGCAGATATGGCCTCGGAACACTGAGACCGAAAGGTCGAGTGTGAATCATATAGTAGATATGATCAACATAGTGATGTTCACCATTGAAAACTACTCCATTTCACGTGATGATCGGTTATGGTTTAGTTGATATGGATCACGTGATCACTTAGATGATTAGAGGGATGTCTATCTAAGTGGGAGTTCTTAAGTAATATGATTAATTGAACTTAAATTTATCATGAACTTAGTACCTAATAGTATTTTGCTTATCTATGTTGTTGTAGATAGATGGCCCGTGCTGTTGTTTCGCTGAATTTTAATGCGTTCCTTGAGAAAGCAAAGTTGAAAGATGATGGTAGCAATTACACGGACTGGGTCTGTAACTTGAGGATTATCCTCATTGCTGCACAGAAGAATTACGTCCTGGAAGCACCGCTAAGTGCCAAACCTGCTGCAGGAGCAACACCAGATGTTATGAACGTCTGGCAGAGCAAAGCTGATGACTACTCGATAGTTCAGTGTGCCATGCTTTACGGCTTAGAACCGGGACTTCAACGACGTTTTGAACGTCATGGAGAATATGAGATATTCCAGGAGTTGAAGTTAATATTTCAAGCAAATGCCCAGATTGAGAGATATGAAGTCTCCAATAAGTTCTATAGCTGCAAGATGGAGGAGAATAGTTCTGTCAGTGAGCATATACTCAAAATGCCTAGGTATCATAATCACTTAACTCAATTGGGAGTTAATCTTCCTGTTGATAGTGTCATTGACAGAGTTCTTCAATCACTGCCACCAAGCCACAAAAGCTTCGTGATGAACTATAGTATGCAAGGGATGAATAAGATAATTCCCGAGCTCTTCGTGATGCTAAAAGTTGCGGAGGTAGAAATCAAGAAGGAGCATCAAGTGTTGATGGTCAACAAGACCACCAGTTTCAAGAAAAAGGGCAAAGGGAAGAAGAAGGGGAACTTCAAGAAGAACAGCAAACAAGTTGCTGCTCAAGGTGAAAGTGCAACTATCCCTGGGTGGTTTTGTTAATTCCTAACAACATATAGCTCATTGAGCCAACATTATTCCAAGATTAATATTTCAGGAAAAGCTCAATGAATGGCATGGCATGGATGAGGAAAGTGGATCCCTTAAAATTCTAAGGACAAAAAGTTTGGCTCAAGCTTCAAAATCAAGACTCTACATTTTATATTTTAGTGATCCAAGATCACATTGAGACTATAGGAAAAGCAAATACTATCAAGGAGGGATGAGGTGTTGCTTAAAGGCTTGCTTGCTCAAAGTGCTTAGTGATATGCTCCAAAACCCTCAACTACCTTCCCACATACACATATGACCTAAACCAAAAGTCAAACTCGGCCCCACCGATTCTTTCTATCCGGCGCCACCGAGTTTCAAATATCATAGCCACTGCCACAAACCCTAGGCAAATCGGTCTCACCGATAGGGATCTCGGTCTCACCGAGATGGGATTGTAATCTATCTGTTTCCCTTCGTAACGTTTTGGTCTTACCGAGATGAGCGATCGGTCCCACCGAGATTGCAATGTAAACTCTCTGTTTCCCTTTCGTAACATTTCGGTCTCACCGAGATAGGCGAATCGGTCCCACCGAGTTTACCTGACCAACTCTCTGGTTAGCCTATTACCAAAATCGGTCCCACCGAGTTTGTGTAATCGGTCACACCGAGATTACGTTATGCCCTAACCCTAACCATATCGGTCCTACCGAGTTGCATCTCAGTCCCACCGAAAATCCTAACGGTCACTAGGTTTGCTGAATCGGTCCGACCGAGTTTAACCATTCGGTCCCACCGAGTTTGGCATATTGTGTGTAACGGTTAGATTCTACATGGAGGCTATATATACCCCTCCACCCACTCTTCATTCGTGGAGAGAGCCATCAGAACATACCTACACTTCCAATACACATTTTCTGAGAGAGAACCACCTACACTTGTGTTGAGGTCAAGATATTCCATTCCAACCATATGAATCTTGATCTCTAGCCTTCCCCAAGTTGCTTTCCACTCAAATATTCTTTCCACCAAATCCAAATCCTGTGAGAGAGAGTTGAGTGTTGGGGAGACTATCATTTGAACCACAAGAGCAAGGAGTTCATCATCAACACACCATTTGTTACTTCTTGGAGAGTGGTGTCTCCTAGATTGGGTAGGTGTCACTTGGGAGCCTCCAACAAGATTGTGGAGTTGAACCAAGGAGTTTGTAAGGGCAAGGAGATCGCCTACTTCGTGAAGATCTACACTAGTGAGGCAAGTCCTTCGTGGGCGATGGCCGTGATGGAATATACAAGGTTGCTTCTTCGTGGACCCTTCGTGGGTGGAGCCCTCCGTGGACTCGCGCAACCGTTACCCTCCGTGGGTTGAAGTCTCCATCAACGTGGATGTACGATAGCACCACCTATCGGAACCACGACAAAAACATCCGTGTCTCCAATTGCGTTTGAATCCTCCAAACCCTTCCCTTTACATTCTTGCAAGTTACATGCTTTACTTTCCGCTGCTCATATACTCTTTTGCATGCTTGCTTGAATTGTGTGGAGATTGCTTGACTTGTGCTAAGATAGCTAAAATCTTCCAAGAACTAAAATTGGGAAAAGGCTAGATTTTTTTGGTCAAGTAGTCTAATCACCCCCCCTCTAGACATACTTTCAATCCTACAAGTGGTATCAGAGCTTTGGTCACCATTTGCTTTGATTTTCATAGCTTTTGGTGGTCATAGCCTTGGTTTCACAACCTAGGAGAGTATGGCGTCTAGCGAGGGAAATTATCACCGTAGAGGTCCTTACTTTGATGGTACTAATTTTGCTAGTTGGAAGCATAAGATCAAAATGCATATTCTTGGACATAACCCCGCCGTTTGGGCTATTATGTGTGTTGGCTTGCAAGGTGAATTCTTTGATGGGAAAGAACCGAATCATGAAGCTACCGCGGATGAGTTGAAGATGCTACAATACAACACTCAAGCTTGTGATATCCTCTTCAACGGATTGTGCCCCAAAGAATTCAACAAAATCAGCCGTCTTGAGAATGCAAATGAAATTTGGGATACTTTGATTGATATGCACGAAGGTACCGACTCCGTCAAGGAATCCAAATTGGATGTGCTTCAAAGTCAACTTGACAAGTTCAAAATGAAGGACGATGAAGGTGTCGCTGAAATGTACTCTAGGCTTGCTCTTATCACAAATGAGATTGCCGGCTTAGGGAGTGAAGAGATGACCGATAGATTCATCATCAAGAAGATCCTAAGAGCCTTGAATGGAAAATATGATACCATGTGCACATTGATCCAAATGATGCCAAATTACAAAGATCTCAAGCCAACGGAAGTCATCAGAAGAATTGTTTCTCATGAGATGTCACTCAAGGATAAAGAGGAACTTCACAACAAATCAAGTGGTGCTTACAAAGCCTCATGTGAAGCCCCTACATCATCGAGTGATAAACAAACCTTTAATGAAGAATTGAGCTTAATGGTGAAGAACTTTAACAAGTTCTACAAGAGTAGGAGCAAAGAGAGAAGCTCCAAGTCAAGGTCCTACAATGACAAAAGATCTTCTAGTCGAGAGCGAAACTGCTACAATTGTGGAAGGCCCAGACACTATTCCAATGAGTGTACGGCCCCCTATAAGAGAAGAGAAGATTCTCCCAAGAGAAGAAGTAGAAGAGAAGAATCACCATCTAGAGAAAGAAGGAGTAGAGATGATCGTTATGAACGAAGACCCTCATGGAGAAGCAAGGATTCAGAAAGAAAGGACAAGTCATCAAGGAGCTACACAAAACGAAGACATCAAGCTCATGTTGGTGAATGGGTATCCGGCTCCGACTCCGACAACCACTCCGAGAGAAGCTATCACTCCGACTCCGAATATACTCAAGATGAAGGTGTTGCCGGTCTAGCACTTGTGACAACCAACTCCTACGACATATTTGACTCACCAAATGAAGGAGTTGGAACATGCTTCATGGCTAAAGGCCCAAAGGTATCACACCCCGAGTATGTTGATTTCAATAGTGATGAAGATGACTTGTTAGGTGATGATGAGTTACTTGTTGACAACTCTAGTGATGAATACTATGATGAAACGTTAATTAATCATGCTAATCAAGATAAAATGAATGACAATGATAAGGAGAAGATTGAGTCTCTAACTAAAGAACTAAACACTCTTAAGTTAGCTCATGAAACTATCTTAGGAGATCATCGAGAACTTTTAAGGACTCATGAGAAATTACGCTTTGAAAAGCTCAACCTTGAGCAAGAGCATGAGTTTTAAAAGCAATCAATGATGATCTTCGTAAGAAAATTTCTTCTTACATTGCCAAGAATTTACTCTTATCCACTTACATGCCTCAAGTCAAGTCTAGTAACAAGAACAAGAAAGATTCTTCCTCTAGTAGTGACAATAATCATGCTAAATCCAATATTGTTGCTTCTAGTAGTTCTCTTGATTCCACTAATGATTCTCTTAGACAAGTTAAACTTGAGCAAGAAAATAGCTTATTGAAGGGAATTATAGAGAAAGGTGTTTACAAGAGCCTTGCCGGAAGTAAGCAATTCGAGGAAATTGTACGCAAGCAAGGAAGGCACCGGAAGAATCAAGGTGTTGGTTTTGAACGAAAGTTCAATGCCAATGGAGTTGAGTGGGAAGAAGATCAATACCCCAAGACGAAGTTTGTTCCTCAACAAGAGAAGTATGATCCTACTTCTCTCAAGGGGACACAAGCTCAAGATGATATTCCACCACAAGACCACAAGCAAAAAGGCAAGGACAAGCTTCAAGAGGAAATTGATGCATTTGAAGAAGCTCCTAAGGCCTTGGTCAAGTGGGTTCCCAAGACTACTTCGAGTTCCACTTCATCAAGTACAACTACAACACCGAGGATTCCCATCAAGATGGTGTGGATCCCGAAGAAGAACTAGAGAGTTCTTGAGGGTGACTCCGCCAACATACTTCACTCTTATCATCTTGGCAAGAACAAGTGCAATGAACTTCCACATCTTGCACTAGTTCAAGGAGTCACAAACCCTCTTGTTGGTAAGACAAGGGACAAGGTAACCTAAAAGCTTTCATAGACATCATCTTGTGTGTGCATCACTCTATGTCTATGGATATCCTTGTTTGTTCCTTGTGGGACTAACCCGTGTAGGTATTGAAAGTGCAACTCACTCCAATGGATAGCTTCAAATGATCTACATTAACATTGAGCATCCACATCTTCAACATCTACATGAAGTCATCATCAACAAAACCCAAGGTTAGTTCATCCCTCTTAGGGGGGATCTCACATCTAGGGGGAGCTTTACTCTAAGAATTGAGCTAAAGCAACTCTAATGGTGTTGACACAACAATGCTTTATGTAAAAGTGGTAACCCCACTTGTGCTTAAACGATGAGTATGACCTATGATCAAATGTTCTCATTTGACTCCTAAGTCAATATACTCATATATAGATGACCTAGTCATCGCCAATTGTTTGATAGATGATAGAATTGGTTGTGCATGCTTTGCCACATATTTCAATTGCCATTTTATTGTGTGAGCATGTTGATTGCATATTTTACTCATTCGAGGACATCCACTTGTTGTTTTGATTGATTGGTTTTCTTTTCTTTTGCCAAGTGGATGGACAAGAATGCCTAAGAACCCTCTCTAGCTATCTATGTTTTTCTCGTCTCAAACTCTATTCATGCTACATCACAAAATTTGATCAAGTCAGATTCGAACCACTCTGTGTGAGGAGTACTCGGAGTCCCCGATTCGTCATAGACTTAAACTTCCAAAACTTCTTTGTGTGTTTCGATCTGAACGATTCCTCCATTTCGGTCATACCGAGATCACTAAGTCGATCTAGGTTTTCAATCTCGGTGCAACCGATTTGAACTTTTCGGTCACACTGAGTTGCTGTAACTGTCAACAGTTATGCATCTCGGTGCCACCGAGTTGTTCCGCTCGGTCACACCGACAGGGTCGGGCTATATATACTCACGGGCAAAATTTTGGAAATTTCTCCGAAACCCCTTCACCCGCGCGTAGCTCGCTCTGCCTCCTGGGTCTCCGGATCGTCCTCCTCGTCGCAGCCGCCTCCTGTCACTGGTCTCCGCTGCCGTCAACGGAATTCTTCCCCGCCGTTGCCGCCGTAGCGAGTTCATCACCAAACTAGGGTATGGACTCGATCACAGTGCTATCCCCGTCCGATTCCTAGCACATTGTGTTCATCATGATTCTTGCCACGATTGAAACACTTCTATCCAGTCAAAACACTCCGTAGATTAGAGTTGAATCAAAAATTTAGGGTTAGGTTTCCGCCGAAACCATCTCGGACCCACCGGGTTGCAGAACTCGGTTCCACCGATTCGGCCAAGGCCATTGCACATGTAATTTTCGGTCTGACCAAGAATTGCAAATCGGTGTGACCGAGTTCAGGACTTTGTGAAACCCTAGCAGTCTCGGTGCCACCGAACTGTGACTCGGTCTGACCGAGTTCACTAGTTTAGGTTCCAACAGCTGCTTCGGTATCACCGAGTTTGCAAATCGGTTGATCCGAAATGCTTTCTGTGAAAAACTAAAACTAAGTTTTTGACTCATTCTTTTGCAAAAATCTCTGTATTTTGTGATGCTCATCCACTCTATCTCATCTACAATCTATTCACAGGGTCTGCAGTTAGTGCTTGCAACATGTCTGACCAGAGTGACAGCTAGAACAAGTCAAAGGAGCATGTTCACATGAGTGAGGGCACTAGTCCCTCTAGCAGCTCAGATGATGGTAGCAGGAGCACTCCCAGCAACTTACCCAAAGCCGCCACAGAACAAGGAAGAAGAGAACTTCAGAGTCTGAGGATGAAGACTATGTGGCCACTGAGGATGATGCCACATCAAAGAAGAAAGTGGTTAAGAAGGAGTACAGCTCAGCTGCAGTTAAGCCAGGGATGAAGATCAAAAGGCCAGCAGGAATACAACCAATGTCTAAGGCCAGAGCATCCTCTCAAGCATGTTTGGAATCTCAACCCAAAGAGCCTGCTGCAGAAGGAAAGAAAAGGAAGGAAAGGGTCAAGAAGACCATGGCCAGAGTGCTTGGAAGATCCTCAATCATGAGAGATTCTGAAGAGGAAGAGGAAGAAGAGTTTGCTGCACTAGCACCCAAGGCACAAAAGCTGATGGGTGATGCTATAAGGTCAGGGGCTGCAACATCAAAGCCCAAAGAAGCACCCAAAGCTGCCTCCAAGCCCAAGACTGCACCAAAGAGAAATACCAGAAACATCCCTGCAGCTGAGAAGAACAAGGCCTCAGTGCCTGAGACTGTTGCTGATGAAGATGATGAAGGACAAGTCCTGAGGAAGCTCAAACCCAAGATTCCAGACCACAATGATGCTCATCCTGTGGCTGAGAACATGAAGATCAGGAGAGACTCTAGACTGAGGAGATGGAGAGAGACAGATCCATATGTTACAAGAAGAAGAACTGCTGTTGATTACAGGTTCCACACAAAGGAACAACAAGATTTCTATGAGACAGTGCTGCTGGACAAGAAGCCTATAGTGTGTGAAATGAGGTGGGTCGACTGGAAGTATATCAAGGAAAATGAGGAACACTATCCTGGTGTGTTTGACAGCTTCAGTGCTTGTGGAGTTGCAGACTTTGTTGGGCAGAAGCTCACAAAGTGGAATGAGGAGCTCGTAATGCAATTCTACTCCACAACACACTTCTATCCAGATGGCAGGATAGTATGGATGTCTGAAGGTACAAGGTACCACTCAACTATTGAGGAATGGGCAAACCTGATCAATGCTCCTAAGGAAGAAGAAGATGATTTGGATGTCTATGCCAAGAAGAAGATGGATCACAACTCTATGGCAAACATGTACAAGGAGATTCCTGAAGAAGATCTTGAGACTCACCAGTTTGGGTCAGTAAAACACTTGTTGTCAGGCCTGCCTACAATCAAATGGATCCTTAGGCACACTCTCTTGCCCAAGTCTGGTGATCACAGAATGATCAGAGGCCATGCAATTAACTTGCTACATATATTTGATGTGCCACAGAAGTTCAAGGTCATGAGCCTTAGAGTTGAGACTATCAAGAGGAATGCAGTTGACCAGAAAAGAAGTTGTGGATATGTCCCACAGATCCAGGAGTTGATAAACTCAAAGATGGGCACATGCACATACTTGTTGGATAAGGAACACTTGCCTATCTATCCTGACTTTGAGGACAATCAAGTTGTGATGAATGAGAATGAACCATCATCAGTACAAGCTCAAGAGAAGAAGGAGAAAGCAAAGAAAGAGAAGGCTGCTGTCGGTGTCAAAACCGGTGGATCTCGGGTAAGGGGTCCCGAACTGTGCGTCTAGGCCGGATGGTAACAGGAGGCGAGGGACACGAAGTTTTACCCAGGTTCGGGCCCTCTCGATGGAGGTAAAACCCTACGTCCTGCTTGATTAATATTGATGATATGGGTAGTACAAGAGTAGATCTACCACGAGATTGAGGAGGCTAAACCCTAGAAGCTAGCCTATGGTATGATTGTTGATGTGTATGTTGGTGGGAACGACACCTATGGGATCACAAGAATCCCTAATATGGTTGCGGGGCGCGGGGTCGTGAGAAGAGCGGATCAAACAGATAGCACACGGTTCGTTTATCCAGGTTTGGGCCGCGAGGATGCGTAAAACCCTACTCCTGCTTTGGTGGATTGCATATCTGTGTTCTTGAGCTAGCTATGGGGCGTGAGGAGCTCCAAAAAGCCGAATCCTCCTCCTGGTCGCCTCGGGCCTCCATTTATAGGAAAGGGGTTGCCACAGTGGCACACAGGAGGTGGAAAGGGTACAGTGATGTGAGGTTATCCCTTGCATTACATGACAAGGCACATTTAATGCGTCTTCCCTAGGTGTCCCTACTTTATCAGGGACGGGGGAGAGCCCTGTCTCGTCCATCGCCGCTCCCTCTCATGTCGACACGCGCCCTGGCCAGTGGCGCCCGCGGTGCCATGTAGGCAGGCAGGCAGCTGAGGTGGCACAGTGGTGGGTCTCCACGAAGATCCGCATGCCGCCACACAGGTGCCTGCCCAGCTGGTTGGGTTGGCAGCTGCATGCGAACGGCGGTGGAGGTTTGACTGGCATGGGCCTGATGGTGGCCCTATGGGTGTTCTTGGCAAGGGCCTTGCCGGGGCCCCGGCAAGGGTCTTGCCGTGGCGCATGCTGTCATCCCCGGCAAGGCTCTTGCCGGGGGCCTTGTGGTCCTCCTTAGCTGGGATCCCGCCAAGGATCATCATCTTCTAAAGGGTGTATCTGATCTTGAATGTCTTCACAAAGATCTGCATGCCACCACGGGGATGTCTCCCGAATCCTTGCCCCATGGGGACAGTGGACTCAAGGGTGACTCCGTAGGTGTGGGGCGAGCTGCCACGGCAAGGGTCTTGCCGGGTTTGCTAAAACCGCCTCCCGGCAAGGATCTTGCCGGGGGGGTCCGCTTTGTCCCCTTTGCTCTTTGTGGTCTTGGTCTTGGCGTCATTCTGCTTCTCCTGAGCTTCGGCCTTACCTTGGCTCACCTCCCTTGCCTTGCTCGGTGTGGTGGTGCCCGTGGCTCAAACTGCCCGTGCACAGTTATAGGGGTACAAAAAGTGTATCCCTCTTTTTGTACACCGACAGGAGCCCCCGGGCCTGGGCCACACGTAAGCATAGTCGCGTCGTTGGGCTAGGCCCAAAAACGGTGCGCGGGCAGGCAGGGCGGTTTTTACCGCAGTAAGTCTCTTCGCGTGCTGCGCTTCCCATGCTTCCCGCGCGTGGCGCGGCATGGGGAGGCGTGTGTGACGTGCGCGGCATGCATGGGGTTGCTTCCTGCGGGCATGCGTTACATCACAGTTAATGTGAAAGGAGGCGGCCCGTTGTTTTCCCCCATAAGAAAGGAATAACCGCGGGCGTGCTGGTCACTTTCTCCTCTTTCCTCGTGCCTTTTCCAATCTCAGAGCCACCGTTTCCTCTCTTCCTTCCTTCCTAAGCTTCTATCGTCGCCCGCCGTCGTTGCTTCGCCATCCCCCTTCCTCAGCCATCTGAACTTCTTGGTCGCCATCGCTCCCAAATTCGCCAAGGGCAAGGGGGTGGCTAAGGGTGCCGGGACGGTGGAGCCGCCGGAGAGCGCACTGTCGGGGGACCGGACGAAGTCCACCTTCTTCTTCCCCTCGACGGTTGATGTTCAAGAGCTCCGGGCCTCCTTCAAGCGCTATGGGGAGTGAAGACGGGGGGAGAGGATTCGGGACACCCGGCGACGCGCGTCATTCCTGCCGCTTGCGCTGATCCTACCCCAAATCGGTACCCCTTCTTCGTTGATTACTTTTCTTGCGGGTTATGCCCCCTTTCTCCTATTTCTTCTGCGACGTTATGCGCACCTTCAGCTTTCACCTCTTGGATTTTACTCCGAATGCGGTGGCGTGCATGGCTTTCTTCGCGCATCTTTGCGAAGGCTTTGCCGGGGTGCAGCCCAACACGGCGCTCTTCCGCCATTACTTCCCTCGAATCTAGCCGGGAGGAGCCGTCTCCGGTTGCGTCACCTGGATCCCAAGATCCAAGGGGGCGTACCCGGACGGTGCCGTGAAGGAGAGGTGGGAGGAATGGCGTGGCCGGTGGTGCTGGATTGAAGATGAAAACCCGCCGGAATTCTGCAAGGTCCGCCGAGTGCCGCCGGTCCGTGGCAGCGATTGGAGCGATGTCGACGCCGCTGATGGGAGGCGCACCGTCGCCACCACCAGGATTCTCCAGCTCACCCAGGCCGGACTCACCCTTGAGATGATCGGGGCGGACTTCATTCGCCGCCAGATTGCCCCGTTGCACGACAAGGGGAGGCCAGCTTGGCTCTTTACGAACCCGGCTGACATCATGCGACTCCACCCCGGCCTCGATCACAACTTCATAGTGATGGCGCATGCCCTCTTCTGCCAGCGGCTTTTCCAGCTTGATGTGGGTCGCGATGGCGAGGTCGAGCAGACTGGCAAGGCCGCGAGGGCTGCCGCAAAGGTTGGCAAGGCCCTCAAGGGGCCATTTTTCAAGCTGCCAGCGAGGGTGGTCCCGTTGTGCAACAATTCGCGTCGGTCCGAGATCATCGCCATGATGCCGGACTATAATGCGCACGGCCCTGTCCCGAGCTGGGAGGAGCCAAAGGACGAGGATGTGTAGCAATTCTTCGACACCCTGATCGAGGTGTACGTCAATGCTGACGTCGAGTGGTGGCTTATCATGGACACCACCCAGGAAGAACTGGACTACATCGCCACTAGGGCGAGGGAGGCACAGCTTGCCATGGAGGCCGGCATCGCCGGGGGCGTGGAGGACAAGGCCGCAACGGCGGCGGAGGAAGAGGAGCTCACCTAGTGGGCGACGGCCTCCGGGGAGGTCAGCAGCGCCGACACTGGATCTCCGCTCGTCGAAGACGCGGCCGACGAGTCATCGGAGGAGGAGGAGGATGTGGCGGCGGGCTCGACGCCAACCAGGGGAAGAGGGCGAGTCCCACGGCGGGCTGGCTCCGGTGAGCCGGTCCGGCCCGACAGGGCTGCGCAGCCTCAATTGACCCTGGAGGGGTCTGGGCGCCACACGAGGGCCACGGCAGCCAAGAGGCTGACGAAGGCCACTGAGAAGAAGAAAACAACAACCCCTTCCTCATCTGGGCACGCACAAACCCCGCTGTCTTCGCCTCCTCTGGCAGATGTCGACTCGGATGTTGACGCGGAGGTCACTTTTGATCTCGGGCCTCTTAGCCCGAAGAGGAAGAGGAAAGCGGTGGAAGAGGAGGAGGTGGATGATGAGTAAGTACTCCGTTCCTTACTGTCATTTCCATTCCTCTGAATTAAGCCACCCATCTTGATCCGTTTTTGCTTTTGCAGGGATGCAGAGACGTTGGCCCAAAGGGTGAAGAGGGCGAAGGCCTCGGCGAGCAGTCAGCCCCCAGCCGGGGCTTCAAGGACGCCACTGGTGCTGCTGAGCAGCCCGGACAGCAGCCCCCGGCGCAGCCCCCAGCGTAAGTTCGTCACCCTCTTCTTACTCGACATGTGGTAAGCGCTCGATGCTATGATGCTGACCTTGCCGGGTTTGCAGGAGGGGAGCGGCAGCAGTAGGAGCCACCGAGGGCTACTCCTAACACACCACTCCCATCGACCACGCCGTCGCGGGGGGCGTCCCCGGCAAGGGCATCATGCACGGAGCCCACACCCATGGAGGAAGAGGGGAACTTAGGCGCTGGTGGCTCTGCCATGGCGCCAAATGCTGGTGAAGAGGGGACTTCTACTTCACAGCCTGGCACTGGTGAGTCGCCTGTCCTTCGTCTTTGTTTTTCCCTTATTCTTTTCTTGGCTTCCATGCTCCCGTTACTACCCAGACCCTCCTTCAACAGGTATGGAGGACGTGGATACCATTGCTGGGAACATTGCTGAGGAGGCCGCCAAGGACGCTGTCGAGGTCGCCGCTGATGAGGCCGCCAAGGATGCTGCCGAGGACACCGCGGCGGGGGCCGCCAAGGCGACCGGGGAGGCTTCTGCCGAGGGCGCCAACGGTGGGCCTGCCGGGGAAGCCGGCAAGGCCACCACCGAGGAAGAGGCGGTTGATGATCAGCCTCCCTCCTCCTCAACCTCGGGCCCCGGCAGGTATCTGAAGGTGGGCAACAATCTTTTCGTCCACCTCCCAGGGGCGTCAAGTTCCCGGGCGCCCGCCAAAGGGGAAGTCTTTGACAGCGTGGTGCTTGCCGCCATCGGGCTTGAGGTTGTCGGTGAGCCGGGCGTTGGCGGTGATGGTTCTTCGGAAGAGCAGCTTTTCCGCGCTATGGGGGCCAACTTCCGAAAACTCCAGGCGCTCTACCGTGTCCATCTGGACAAGGTTAAGTCCATGATGGCAACGGTGGACCAGGCGGAGGTGGATTTCAAGGCGCGCATTGCTGAGACGCAGACCTGGTTCCACCAGACTCGCGAGGAGCAGAGGGCCCTTCAGAAGGAATTGGCCAAGCACAATGTCGAGCTCACCATGAAGATGGCTGACATCGAGAAGGCCCAGGAACAGGCGGCGAACTTGGCTGCCGCGGCCGAGGCCGTCCGGAACCAGCATCAAGCCGCACTGGATTCCCAGGAAGAGGACCTCACTGCGCGTGAGGCAAAGCTTGCCGCAGCGCTCGATGGCAAGGATGAGGAGCTCGAGGCCCTTGTCGCGCGGCGGACCCGTGAGCTGGAGCAGAGGCACAAGGAGGCACTTGATGCCCAGGCTCTGGCCCATGCCGACAAGGTAAGGGAGTTGGAGGTAGCGCAGGACGAGCTGAAGGAGCAGGCCCTCAAGCTGTCCAACGAGAAGAGCACGCTCAACAGCGCCTTGGTGGAGGCGCAAGGAGCGGTCATCAGCAGGGCTGGGGAGCTCTCCGAAGCACAAAACTCCATCAGAGATCTCAAGCTGAAGCTGGAGGATCTCGAGAAGATGCTGTTGGAGAGCAGGGCTCGGGAGGAGACCTTGACCAGGAGCCTGGAGGAGGAGAAGCAGCTACGGGCGAACGAGGCCGCCTCCCACCAGGATTATGTGGCGGACGAGAACAGATGGATCAGCCGTCTGGAGGAGGTCGCCGACAGGGTCACCTCGTAGTTGGCCACCATGGGGATGCCAAACGTGAGGTACGCCCCTGAGCATAGCGGGACCTTCAACACCAAGTCGACACTGTTCTTCGAGGGCGTCCTCGGAGCCTTGGCTTATCTTCACTCCAACCGAGCGGCCACGTTGGCCGGGGAAGCCCGGCGACTTTGCCGGGGGGGTCATGACCAAGGTTCTCACCAAGATGGCGTACTGGAATCCCGACCTTGACTTCGGTGCCGCGATGGATAGCTTGCCGGAGGGTGTTGACCTCACGGTGCTCAAGGAGCGCATCAAGCCCGTCATTAGCATCATCGACGAAATCAAGAGGGTGGAAGGCCAGCGCCGGGATTAGGCATCCCGTTCTTCACCGCTGCTGCAGGTTCACGACCAAGACAAATTTCATCTTTAATTAGAACCGCAGCAATGATGTGATGTAATATAACTTTGCAGTACTTTTAATTTCATGCACGTTATTTCCCCGTTCAATTCCACTTTCTGTGCGCGCCCTACGCCGATTGGGTAGGCTCGCCAGCGCGGAAGCCCCTAGCGGCGTTTTGGGAACGGATCCCCATGGGCCTGCTGGGTACGTGTGCTGCCGAACGAGCCACATTTCCATTCTGAACGCGGCCGCTCGAACTGTCGAGCTTGACTCGAGTCAGAATCAAGAGGGTTGTTGGTCGCGGAAGGCTACTCTGCCATTCTCGACGCAGCCGCTTGAGTTGTTGAGCGGACTCGAAACAGGGCAAGGGCGTTGCCGATCGTGGGAGAGCCCCCTGGCGTGCAGGTTTCTCATACAAAGGCGTGACATCTCCGGGGGGAATAACCTCATATAAAAAGGATAGAACAAATAAGGGTTCGGTGCAACTTAACTTCTGTTTGTAGTCACTCGAGCGCTGATCTTTCGGCCTCCGTCCTTCTCCAAGAGCCACGAAGACGAAGGAGTGCTGAGCTGATTGCTAGAGCCGATTCTCACAACGGCGCCCACTACCTGGCGCGCCAAAGATGTCGGTGGGAACGACACCTATGGGATCACAAGAATCCCTACTATGGTTGCGGGGCGCGGGGTCGTGAGAAGAGCGGATCAAACAGATAGCACATGGTTCGTTTATCCAGGTTCGGGCCGTGAGGATGCGTAAAACCCTACTCCTGCTTTGGTGGATTGTATATCTGTGTTCTTGAGCTAGCTATGGGGCGTGAGGAGCTCCAAAAAGCTGAATCCTCCTCCTGGTCGCCTCGGGCCTCCTTTTATAGGAAAGGGGTTGCCACAGTGGCACACAGGAGGTGGAAAGGGTACAGTGATGTGAGGTTATCCCTTGCATTACATGACAAGGCGCATTTAATGCGTCTTCCCCAGGTGTCCCTGCTTTATCGGGGACGGGGGAGAGCCCTGTCTCGTCCGTCGCCGCTCCCTCTCGTGTCGACACGCGCCCTAGCCAGCGGCGCTCGCGGTGCCATGTAGGCAGGCAGGCAGCTGAGGTGGCGCAGTGGTGGGTCTCCATGAAGATCCGCATGCCGCCACGCAGGTGCCTGCCCAGCTGGTTGGGTCGGCAGCTGCATGCGAACGGCGGTGGAGGTTTGACTGGCGTGGGCCTGATGGTGGCCCTACGGGTGTTCTTGGCAAGGGCCTTGCCGGGGCCCCGGCAAGGGTCTTGCGGTGGCGCCTGCTGTCATCCCCGGCAAGGCTCTTGCCGGGGGCCTTGTGGTCCTCCTTGGCTAGGATCCCGCCAAGGATCATCATCTTCTAAAGGGTGTATCTGATCTTGAATGTCTTCACAAAGATCTGCATGCCACCACGGGGATGTCTCCCGAATCCTTGCCCCATGGGGGCAGTGGACTCAAGGGTGACTTACTCCATAGGTGTGGGGCGAGCTGCCAAGGCAAGGGTCTTGCCGGGTTTGCTAAAACCGCCTCCCGGCAAGGATCTTGCCGGGGGGGTCCACTTCGTCCCCTTTGCTCTTTGTGGTCTTGGTCTTGGCGTTGTTCTGCTTCTCCTGAGCTTCGGCCTTACCTTGGCTCACCTCCCTTGCCTTGCTCAGTGTGGGGGTGCCCGTGGCTCAGACTGCCCGTGCACAATTATAGGGGTACAAAAAGTGCATCCCTCTTTTTGTACACCGACAGTGTATGTTGTCCTACGGACTAAAACCCTCCGGTTTATATAGACACCGGATAGGGTTAGGGTTACATAGAGTCGGTTACAATGGTAGGAGATCTAAATATCCGTATCGCCAAGCTTGCCTTCCACGCCAAGGAAAGTCCCTTCCGGACACGGGACGGAGTCTTCAATCTTGTATCTTCATAGTCCAGGAGTCCGGCTGAAGGTATAGTCCGGCTATCCGAACACCCCCTAATCCAGGACTCCCTCAGTAGCCCCTGAACCAAGCTTCAATGACGATGAGTCCGGCGTGTATATTGTCTTCGGCATTGCAAGGCGGGTTCCTCCTCCAAGTACTTCATAGAAGATTTTGAACACAAAGATAGTGTCCGGCTCTGCAAAATAAGTTTCCACATATTGCCATAGAGAGAATAATATTTACACAAATCTAATCTGCTGACGTATTCCGTAGTATGACACACCATGGCCAAGCCTTTATCGTTTTATTATCCCACCTCAGAGCGTCATGCGAGGCGGTTTCTGTCGGGGGACTAATCCACGAACACCTATGGGACCGGCGGACCGAGCCCCTTTCGGTTCGGCGGGGGGGGGGGGGGGGGGCAGAGAGCGCACGAAGAGCAGATCGAGGCGAATACACACGAGCAGTTTACCCAGGTTCGGGCCGCACGGATGCGTAAAACCCTACTCCTGCTTTGTGGTTTGTATTGAGTTCTTGCTCGGGAGCGCTGAGTGCTACAGTACACACCAACAGCTAACGAGACCGAGCGTGAGTGTTCTCTCCTCCCTTCCCCCTCTACGTTGCGCATGGGCCTCCTTTTATATGCTCAAGGGGTCACCGACAGGTGGCAACGTAGACAAGGGTAAAAATGGAAAGGTTGCGGTTGGTACAGCTACCTGCTACAGTGTATCATACCTAACCCTGACGGCAGGGGACAAGGGCATTAAATGCCCGTCTGCGTCGCCCAAATAGTGCAAAAGGGACCGCCAGGGACGCCACCGCTTGCCACGATGGCAATCTTGTCAGCGCCGCTTGCCACCGCGCACCGCTGGCTGCACAGCCTCCCGCCACGTATGCCTGGAAGGGTCCTAGAGCGACACGTTGGTGGATGTGCTGGAGCGCGGGTATAGAAAGGTGGCTTGCCGCGGCAAGCGCCTTGCCGCGGTCGTTGTCTTGTCGCGTCTGGGAGCTTGTCGCTCACCGGGCCTTGCCGGGACGCGTGGCGCGTCGCGGCAAGTTCCTTGAGATGCCTTGGTTGGCCTTCCCGGCAAGCTCCTCTTTTCGGGGTCTTGTCGTCTTGGCTTGGATACTTTGTCCTTGAATGCCTCCAAAGGAACCACGGAGGTCCTTGGCGGTCACCCGGCAAGCTTTGCCGCGAGATGCTGCGACTGCCTGTGCACAAGTTCGGGATACTAGGGTACCCCTACTCTAGTACACCGACAGGAGCCCCCGGGCCGGGGCCATACACGGTGCCGAGCACTGTTGGGCCAGGCCCAAAATAGGGCACGGGCACGCGCGACCTGGGTTACGCCATATCTTTCTCCGTATCCATCGCGCCCTCCCCGACGGCACGCGTCGAATGCGGCGTCGTGGGAGAGATCGTGGGTGGTTTCTTTATTAGGAAAGGCGGAACGTCCGCCCCCTCCCTCTTTATAAGCAGGGGAAACAGGGGCAGTTCGCCCATTCGCCGGTTGCTTCTCCAATCTCAGAAATCTCCGCCGCTCCCTCGTCCTCCCAAAGCCGAAAGAGAGCAGCGCCCCGCCCCCCATCGCCACCAGCACCACCAACGCCGTTGACCTCCTCCACCACTTCCGCTATGGCTCCGAGAGCCGACAAAGGGAAGGCTGTGAAGTCGACCGAGGCGCAGCGGCTTGCGACGCTGCGAAAGGAGCGGGCAATCTTCCCCCCCCCAAGCTCGCCGCGAAGAAGCTGAGGGAGGACTACTACCTCGTCTGGTCGACGGAGACGCGAGCGCATCCGCGCATGAAGGTACTTCCAGTCGCCGCTTGGAAAACGGCTCCAAATGGATACCCTTTCTTCGCCTTGTTCTTCTACTGCGGGCTCTGCCCGCCTTTCTCTGAATTCTTCTGCGATATCATGAACACCTACGGGTTCCGCCTCCTTGACTTCACCCCCAATGCCGTCCTGACCATGGCAGTTTTCGCACATCTCTGCGAAAACTTTGTCGGAGTCCATCCAAACGTAGCCCTTTTTCGCCATTTCTTCATGCCCCGAGTAGAGAGAGGAGAGCCTTTATCTGGTGGAATCGCCTGGATCTCGAGGGCCGGCAAGAAGGACCCTTATCTGGAAGGAGAGTTCCGCGGCAAGTGGGAGCAATGGAGAGCAGACTGGTGCTGGATTGTCGAGGAGAACCCGCAGCCGTTTACCGCCCGGCACCAAGCCCCAGTAGCACGCGGCAGCGATTGGAGTGACGTGGCCCCGAAAGACGAGAGGCTGAAGATTGCCGTCACCCGGATCCAACGCCTCAGGCTTGCCGGGCTCACTGTAGGCGCTGTTGGCGCAGATTTTCTTCGCCGCCGCATCGCCCCCCTGCAGGAACGGGGGAGACCCGCCTGGGAATTCAAGAATGCGGCGGATATCATGAGGCTGCGTCCGGGCCTCAACTTCAACTTCACTGTTCTGGAGCTCAACGCGATGCTCCAAGAACTGTTCAAGTACGACCCCCAACATCCCGAAGTGTTCAGGTTGCCGAGGGGCGTTGTTCCGCTGTGCAACAACTCCGCGCTCGATCGCATCCGTGCAATGATGCCGCTGTGCGATTCACATGGAATTGACTCAACTTGGCAAGAGCCTGCAGACGACGTCGTGCAACAGTTCTTCGACGGCTTGGTAGAAGTGCCGGTCCGCTCCGCTCCGACGAGAAGAATGGCCTCACCCGCGGCACCACCGATGCGGAGATGCAACGCATCGCCACTAGCCTGGAAGAGGCGGCGGCGGCCACAGCTGCGGGCGAGTTTGGATTCACCGTGGAGGAGGCAGAGGCAGCAGAGGCGGCAAGCCGTACCGAGCGAGAGGGGCTTGCCAGGGAAGAGCTTGCCGGGCATGACGTCGAGCTGAGAGAGCCCGCCGAGGATATGAGCGGCTCGTTGCAGATCAACTCCTCTTCCTCCTCATCCTCAGACAGCTTGCCGCAAGCAGAGCCCCCAGCTCCACCAAGAAGGCGCCTCCGCAAGGCCGGGGACGTAGCGGGGCGGCAGGCGAGCCAACAGTCACCGCGCCGCGCGACACGCTCCACCGCGGCAAGCACTGTTGCCGCGGGAGCGCCTCACGCTGCTGCGGCAACTGGAGCGGGGTCGTCTCAGGCCACCGCTTCTGCTCCTGCCGCTTCTCACGCCGCAGCGGCAGCCGGAGCGGGGTCGTCTCAGGCCACCGCTCCTGCTCCCACCAAGCGGCCAAGGGAAACTACCCCTCCGCCTCCTCGCGCTGGACGTGAGCCGGACTTCGACTTCTCCGCGTTCAGCTCCGACGAGGAAGGAGAAGAGTAAGATTCTCTTGTTGTACTTGTAGTTCTTCAATTCTTGCTGTTTTGTCTTGTATCTCATTTGCTTTATTCTGAACTTATTCCTTTTTAGGACTCTGGCCCAGAGAGCAGCAAAGAGAGCCAAGATCCCGGTGATTGTCATCGAGGACGAGCCCACCGCGACAGCAGGGGGTGCGTCCGAGACCACCTTGCCGGACCCGGCAACTGTTCTCCAGAGCAGCCCCCAGCGTAAGTATATGGTTCGCTTTCCGCTGTCAGGCGCGCATGGATACTTTTTCTTTGCTGACATCTAACTGTTGGTTTGTGTAGGAGCAGAGCAGCCCCACCAGGAGCGCCCGTAGGCCGCCCCCGAAGTGCCAAGGGAGAGTCCTCCGGCAAGGGAGAGGTCTCCGGCAAGGGAGAGTTCTCCGGCAAGGGACAGCACCAGCGGCCCCCCGGCGGCGGAGACCACGACTGCAGAACCCGGCACAGGTAATCCTCTTGCTTCGAAACTTCCCTTGGGTTCTTCTTCTTTTTATCTCCTTTTCTTTTGGATATTTTCTTGACTCTTCTCCCTTTTCCGGCCGTCAGACCCATCTGCTGCGGAGCCGATGGAGACCGAGGTTGCCGCCGACGACGCTGCTGCCACCGAAGAAGCAGCCGGCGCTGACGATCCCGCCGGCGCAGAGGCCGCCAAGGCTGCTGCCGCAGAAGCAGGCGGGGGATCTGGCGATCGTACTGACGGCCCTGAGGCCGCAGGAGCGCCAGGCGCTACACCGACCGCCGATCCCTCCGCCGCTGCCGCAGCGTTAGGCTCCGAAGAGCCCCAGCCAGGCGTCTACTTGAAGGCCGGCGATGGCGTCTTCATCAACCTCCCCTGGGCGTCAAGCTCCAGGGCGCCGGTCGAAGGAGAGAGCTTTGATGGAGAGGTGCTCGCCTCCGCTAGGCTGACGCTGGTTGACGCGCCGAGCAGCGGCGGTAGCGAGCCTGAGGAGGAGCGGCTGCTGCGGAAGCTGGTGTCGCTCTACCGCGCCTGGCAAGCCAAGCTAGAGTCCCGCGAGGCGCTTGTTGCGAAGGCGGGAGTGGACATCAAGAAGCGTGCGGAGGAGCTCCGGGGTTTCAATCAGGAAACTCTCCGGTCCCTGGCAGAGGAGCGGGCGCAACTTGCCGAGGAGC